>NC_051159.1:120948756-121079445 GCF_013339745.2 Dermacentor silvarum
GCACTAGCACTCGGACGCTCGCTCTCGTTGCAGCTGGCCTGACGCGGCAGGCACTACCTTTTTTTTAAAGCATGGCCCCCACGGAAAGCACGCAAATGTGAAAATGAGGAGAAAGAATGGTGAAACAAAAGATTTACAATATAGACTGCTTGCGAACTTGACCTGCCTGGTGTAACTAACACAGCTTCGCTGTTCAACCATCTTCACGGAGTGGAAAGGGCGGTGATTTTTTTATGTAATCTGGACAAACATTAGTTTGGCGCTGAGCCGTGCTCCCTCAAGGGCTGCAGAAGATAGCGCCAACCTTTCCCTTTCCCTCAAGAACCACTTATCATCAAACATTAGTGCTATATTAGTAAACCGAATGAACCAACAGTCTGGCGAAGAGTAGTTGGAGCTGTGACCATTTTGGTTTCTGCCAGGGCGTGCGTTGTAATTTCTTGATTACGCGAGAAATCACTTGGCATAGAAGAAAATGGCTGTGCGAAAATAGCAATGTAAATCACCAAGAATAAAAGAATGTGGGTCTTTACGGATGAAACGAAAAATTAATTATTTTTTATGAACTGCTCCCAAAGGGAGCAAAGAGCACGTAGCTTCCTCGAGTCGTGTTCTAGGACGCGTGATGTACATTAGAGTTTTATAAAGACCTGTCGAAAACCAGTAAAAATAAGAGACGTGCAGAAAAGGGCACGTAACATCTTCAGTAACGTACGTACTTTACAAAGCGCAGATACCCAGCTAGCACAAAAGCGATAGAAAACTGCTTCCATACCGATTCGCCAAGACTAAATGAACGTCTGAAAGACGCACTAAAAAATCCGTGCAGTCCGTTTAGAAGGTGATAAACGGTCGTATATCGTTGCTAATGTCCGGCGGATATGACTATTGCAAGAAGTTCTAGAATCCTGCTTAAAGTAGTTTCGAAAAATCCTGTCTTGAAATGGGATTTTGTAAGACCATTAGAAGCATTTAAAAAATACAGATTGAATCCTGCTACAATCAGGATTTTGACATCCGTTTTCTTTCACCCTCCCCTCTAGCGCCCCCCTCGTCTCCCTTTCCTTCCCTCTCCCCATGCCCCTGCGGCGTTTCGCCGGCCGGCGGCATGCAGGTTTGCGCTTGTGCAATACACGAAACACATACAGCAATAACATTTTTTATTGCAAAAAGTAAACACGACTAGACAAGCTAGCAATCAACATTAAATATGAGTGCCTCCGAGTAACGTCCATTACAGGTATCGACCTTGATAAACCTGGTTTCGAACAGGCTGCTGGGCTGTAGCTCCTTAATTCAGCAGGTCTTCTTACTGCAAAAACATTAGGCATGTGTAAAACGTATGTTAATTGAAGCACACTTTTCTTAGTGAACGTATAGTTTTTCAATGCATTGGCAATAAGCACTGCAATATATCTTGGCAATGGGCAGCACTACAATATATTGGTCCAAGCACACAGTTTTCGAGCATTCCACCTTTATTAACATGGTTCTAACATTAACCGATCACAAGTGAAATTCCCTTCTGTTGCCTTGAAGACATACTTTACATCTAACTGAAGGTGTTGCATGTACAATCGCCAACCAGTGTAAGTGTCGGCTATTTTGCTAGCTTTCAGGAGGCTGTTGTCTTGACTAGTTGGCGACTGGTAGATGACAGCAGCCTCCTAAACATGTGCGAAGTAGGTGCCAATTAGCATTCAAAGAAAGGAATAGATAATGCATTTCTGATAATGTTGTACGAGAAAAGAGGTAAGTGCGGCTCTGCAAAGGCACAGCTTCAGTGTGACAGCATTGTTACACCACCCCAATTTTATTTGCCACAGATCACATAGCCAATTCAGAAATGGCGCAGGCTTGAGCATATACCTAAACACCAGTCTATCAAACACATCGCATACTTCAAATTGAGCAAATATATTGCGATTCCTTAAAAAATAAAAGACAGCAGACGAGTGCAACCTTGAGTAACAGCGACTATTTGCAGCACGGCTGCTTCAAGCATATACAGTAAGAACTTCAGTTGCTTGTAATTAAACCATTAAAATGTTGCACGCCTATGACTTGCCTGTTTGAAAACCTCCACACAATAACATTGCCAAGCACTTGTAAAGAATTTTTTTTACAAAAACAGTGAGTCATCCACACACAAGGTGGGAACATAAGCCGTAATTTTCCACCCAGTTTCACTAACTTTGACCTTGGTGACATTTATAGTTACGCAATGGGTTAAAGGTTAAGCTCGTGCAGTTTATAAATCAATTATGATCTAGAGTGCTTGCATATGCAATTTATTGCTTACACCGAAATGAGCCCACACACTAAAACCCACACATGGCGCGCGGCGACGATTTCATCGCCGTTGCACTTTATACGGAATATCACGGCGACGACGACGGCGGCAAAAATGCGCTTGGAGTGCCCATATAATTTCTATCGCAATAAAAGAAAAAGAACCGCGGCGTAAATTTCTCTCTCTCAAATGGCAAGGTCGCCGTTACGTCGTCGCGCCGTAACACGCGTGTTCGAGTCGATGTCTCAACGCTGCGGCTGCGACGCAGAGGGAAGCAACGACGGAGGCCCAGTCCGGCCAACGAAACTGCTCACAACCGGCCAACGCTCGCTTCAACGGCAGGAAAAGAAAGGGAGAGGGTTAAGCTGGCGCCGGGCCGGCGGCGGGCGCGCACGGAGACAGTCGAAGGTGGGGGAGCTACGAGGGAGTTGAGAGGGAGAGTGAGGGGAGCCACCGAAGCGACGGGGTCACCTCTGCTGAAGCCAAATCCGCTTCCCTGACGCCCTCCTCCCTCACCTTCGACGTGTCCGCGCGCGCCCGGCGCCGCCGTGCTGGCGCCGCCCGCTCCCTACAGCATCGTTTTCTGCGAGCGTTGGCCGACGTGGGCAGTCTCGTGGCCCCTACTCGCCATCTGCTTGCGCGCCGTGATATATAACGACTCCATTCGTACGTCGTGCTGTGGTGCACGAATACTTCAGAAATAAGTCCTTCCTTTAATTCGAACAAACTTTCGGGCTCCTTCGAGTTCGAATTATCGAGATACGACTGTATATGTGTCACGCTGAAAATTTAATTCGTACGACTTTAATATGAAATAACAGTTACCTGGGTTCTTGGAGTTCAGGAGTTTCGTGGTGGCCCTTTGGGCGGCGGCGTTTTCGTCTGCCCCTTTCGGCACCTGTAGAGGGTACATGATCGGTGTCTTCACCCTCACGCGCCTTCTCTCTTGCACGTAGGTATGTGCCTGCATAGTAAGTTACAAAAAAACTCTTTATTGTTATGCTGATAAACTCGGAGTATCTATGTTTATAATGTAACAGCAGTGCCTATTACAACTGTATATTGGAATTTTTCTTTTTTTAACAGAATTTTGTTACTGCACAGACTTGCAAAAAGAAAACGCCAGTGCGACCTCAAAATTTATTTGTTGCATGACTGAAGCCAAAAAATGTTAGGTATCCTAAAAAAAGATGCTGTAAATAGCTACACTGTCGGATTATGTTACAAAAAACAAGGCAACAGTGCACTACATACAGGGTGTTTCATTTAACTTTAGCCAAACTTTAAAAATATGCAAGTGCCACGTACCAGGACAGAACCAAGGTAATGTTGGAGATACTCAGATTATTTTTTGCATTCCGCCTAGTTAGATAATTAGTTCTAATTAATTAATTAACTTCTCAATTACTATAGTTAGATGAAAAGTGTCAATGAGAAGATTGTAAAGCAACATGAGAAACCCCTGATACCGCTTTCTGTTTCTCAATATGAGCTACATAAAGTGTTTTTCCAAGTGTGAAAGATGCCTGCCAATACACGCAAACTGCCTCGAGCGGCCAGTCGTTCGGCAGTTTTGCGTGTATTCGCGGGCATCTTTCACGCTCGGAAAAACACACGAGTGATCTCGCACAAGAGCGTTGACGGAAGAATGCTGTGGCTACGCGAAGATCGTAGCACGTCTCATCATTCTGCGCCAAACGGGAATGTCATCGTCATCCTAACGATCAATGGTCAACGAAACGTCACAGAGGTAATTTTAGACAGCTTTGGCAAACCTGAATACGCACACAATAAAAGAAACGTACGCAGACGTAAACATGCCTCTTAAACAATATTAGAGATTCCAGTTAAAATCAAGGCGCTTTCATTGCAAAACTTCATTACCGCCTAAAACTTCCACCTAAAACTCCCGCCTGAAAACCGTAAATAATTAAACACGACAGGTGTCAAAGTGGCAGTGACTACTTACGTGAGCAAAGAAGATGTGGAAGGCAGTCTGGCGCTCCGCAGTTCATGAACGAATACGCGTCAGGAACTTAACGGCTGGTCCTGACAAAAATAACGGTGAATGTAACGGCGGGTTCAAAAGTTACGCAATCTGGAGGGAAGCTGCGCGGAGAGCGCAGTCCGCTCGGCTGCTCAGACTGCGTCGGCGCAAGCGATGACGCCGATGAGCCGTCGCGCCACTCCTCGCTTTGTCAGGTAGCCGCTATGATACGTCGCGGCGCTGCATCCTCTTGCGACACACGCTGCTGCAATGCAGAAAAATACTCAGTGTGGCTTCGTACTCGGTACCTGAAGCACAGAAATGCTAGCTAATTTAACTAAGAAAATACAAAATGCGGCTGCTACCATAATGCTAGCGCCACCTTACAAAGATAATTTGAAATAACAAAAGTCGAACTTTTTAATGCCTCATTCTTGGCACTTTGCGGTAGGTAGGTAGGTTCCTAACTCGCTTTATAATACAAAAAAGTGATGTGCAACCTATAATGGAATCGAACCTCTGCCGTGGGGCACAGCAGCCGGTTCTCTAGCAACTAGACTACGGTGTCTTTTTCTTCCTTTCGGTCAAAGTAAAACAGGTTAACCAAACAGACAAAACGAAAACTGCGACAAACAATATCAAAACATTTTACAGTTTGAACCGTCAGTCCAACTTGGCTGACATTGTCATTTAAAATTCTCTGAGCGTTGTCAAGGGATCTACCCTCGACAGCCACTCAGGAACACAGCAATCATGCGTTCTAAATTTTCCTTCAAAGAAAAATGGCAATATTCGCCAGGAGGGACAGATCGCGTTGAAGTGTATCGAGGACTGTTCAACAATGTCCTCGCGTCGATGACAAAATCAACGTCGAAAGTGGTGCTTAGTTTCCGGAGAAGTTCAGAAACTGCGACAAGCGGAATTCGGTGACTTGTAACCCATGATGCAAGCCATCCTTGAAATTCCACACATTTACGTGGACAAAGACTTGCCTGATTTTCTGCAGATGATGATGCATAGTCCGAAGAACCTCCATTTTCGATGCCCGCGCTCATAGGAGGGTCGTTTTGTGGAACAAAATATTCTCTAGAAATGTCTTGCGTATGTGCTTCTACATTTTCTCCTTTCAAGGCAAGGTCACTTTCGTGAAAACTGTCCTTGGATTGAGCATCCTCATGTGGCGAGGATACTTCACTAGAAGCATGGTTACTACTTTCATTAACCTACCATGATACTTATTGGACGGTACTCGTGGCAACAGGACTGGCAGATATCAGTTCGTCATTAACTCTACGCCTCTTCTGACGGTCTGAAAGGTCAGCGTAACTTTTCTTCTTTATTGTGGACTTCATTATGAGCATAAAGAGCAAGCGGCTGCCCCTTCAGTGCTCACTCACCACAATGCAAACACCCGCGCCTGGGTTGATTGCACTCTCTTCTAACAGGGCGAAGCAAAAACAAAAACCAACGTCCGTTTTTCCCGCCAAAAAGCAGAACAAAGAAACAACAACAAAAAAATCAATAATTGTAGGCTGCTAGAACAAGCGATTTTAAACGTCTTCTAAAATCCGCCTTATAGCAAGATTTTTCCATCCCAATTGAATCCTTCTCGATGTTGACTTCTTCAATCTAGATTTTTGACGGTCAAAGCGAAATATCCATGAATAAGAATGATTATATCTCTTTTGTGCTAGCTGGGTAGCAGTAGTTGGAAATTGGTGTGCGAATCACAAGTACGAGTGGTGAAAAGGTGGGATTGAATAAAGTAATTGACAAATTTAAAAATAACTAGTGGCAGGAGTGGTCGGTGTGTTCTTGCGGCCAAAGGTAGTGTTGCGGCCAAAGGTAGTGAGATTAAGGATTCGTGACGAAGGGGCACCATATCCGAAAACTATGGTAATAAGAAGACGATATTGCTTGCGCCTCTAAACTTTTTTGACACTGCAATGATGAAGGCCGAGGCAGTGGAGAGAAAAATGCGTCGTCGAAAAATATAGAAATGATAGCACAAGCGCTGAATCTACCCTATAAATAGAAAAATAATAAGTTAAAGAAAACACAAGCAATAGCTGTCATGAAAGAGAAAGGTAGAGCAGAAAAAAAGGGGGGTAAACTCCCGGCAGTGTGCGCAACGCTCAAGCGGCTCGGAAATAAATGCTTCTCGTGGGAGCTATACTTTACTCATGTCATACACGTCTACTATAGGCTTTACCCTTGTTTCTTCCAGAGTCGCCTCATCGCTCTTCTCTATACGTTTGCTTGGCCGTGCGTTTTTTTCTAACAAAAATTCCAATGCAGAAAAGAAAAAGCGGCCGTGCTTTTTCCTTTACGATAATAACTTATGGAGTTCTGTAGGGACCTATGGCTCAGTAGGGACCTTCACATTAGTTTGTCTATATTTCACTTTCCTTACAGTTGTCATCGTTTATGACTACGTTGCAACAGAGATCGCAGTCCGTAACCACAGCTTCCAGTTGTGGTTTATGGGAAGAATGGGTCTGGTCTTTGGCGCATGGAGCTAGTTAAAATGCTAGCTAGGAGCAGCTTTGGTAAGCTTTCTTCAGCAATCAAAATGTACCGCGTAGTAAGCGAGGTTCTTCATGCGATTGGCAATGACAGAAGAACATGTAGTAATGAGACGATAATGATTGGGCTGAATTTGGAAGAAATGCTGTCTGCCGAGTCCTATTGTGGAGTGAGTAAAGTACTCGTTAGGAATTAGCTTTTATTTATCTTTTAGGGAGGCGGCTATTCTGAGCACATTCAACTAATATTTGCACAATCCTCTCGTCTGCTGAAAATGAAAGCTCCTGACTCAATATTAGGCTGGTTTCAATGATAATAACTACAGTTTTATCGTACAGAGCTCACATTTTGTATGATTGAAGCTCTGTTAAAAGATCCACACTTACAGCTAATGTGGCTTTATATTATTAGGTAATAGATGGCTCGGGTCTGCGAAAACGTTCCTTCGCTTTAGTTGAACTCTTCGCACTCTCCATGGCCACCGATGTTACTTTTGTATTTGCGGAAAACCTGCGCAGTGAGGCCTGGAGCAGTTATGCAGTACTGATAATTGATGATAATTACATCGAAGATGCAAATAGTATCACGTTTCTGTGGAAAATCCTTGTCGTAAGGAGAAGCTATTTAAATAAAGAAATCGTGCTTAAATTCTGTGCTTGTGTAGTTCAAATTCAGCGCTAATGCAGCTCCACTAACGTGAAACCTAGGGACTTGCGAAGCAGTGATGTGCCGGTGTTTCCTTTATGTTATTATTGTGCTATTTTTGCACAAGCGAGGAGGAATCGAACGCTTGTGGGCTGGTAGCGCCTTCTCTTGCGCTGCACTGGTACCAGACTGGCGTTTCGGAAGCGATTTTCACAAGTTTCTGCTAATTAATGCGCTTCATGCTTGATAATTCCTGTCTTCTAAATTATTCTGAATTAGCTTTGTTTGGCACAAGTTTTGATCAATTCTGCACTTGTTTTGGCCCTGTTTTTGAAATCTTGTTTTTGCGCGTGACCACGACGACATGACATCACATTACACGGTGACAGCCCTGGCCTCTAAAGTGATTCGCACCTAAAAAAAAAAAAAAAAAAATCAGCGCCGCTTTACTGCCTTAACCTCGTGAAGACTGATTAAACAGTGGAGATGGTGGCTTTAGCTTGGCTTTGACTTCCCGATGAGTCTCTTCTTACCACAGCCACGACGCCACGCCCCTACTGGAAACTCGGGGTCTTCAGATCTTCGCTGTCGCTTAGCCTCGACTTCCCTTGCTCGGAACTCTGGGTCGGCACTTCATCATTGAGCCCATGCTCGACCAGCTTCCCGTCGTCTTTCCTGCCGCACCCCTTCTTCTTCTGGAGGCAGTTGCTTCTTCGTCTTTTCAATACTCGTCGCCGAACGTCGGAATGCTCTGCGCCAACAGTGCACGCTCTTATACTGCTCGGTCACGGCCGCTAGTTAAAAAAAGGTGGTGGCTCGGTCATGGCCGCTGGATAAAATAAGGCACCTTTTTTTTTTTTTTATCCAGCGGCCGTGGCTCGGTAGACTCCCCCACCATCTCTCCCCATGGCAGAAAGCGTCGCGCCGCCGCTATGCCCCCGTCTCTTTCTCCTTGGCTCCACCCACCTGTCGCTCGGCGCGCGCTCTTCTCTCTCGTCCTGGCCACTCTCCGACCATCTGCGCGGGCGCGCGCTGCGCAAAACCTACCAACGCTCGGCACGTTTCAACCTCGCCCATACACAGCTCCGGTGGTAAACATTCCCAGTCATTCGAGCTGTGGGAGGTATACAGTGGCCGGCGATACCCTGGCGGGACAAGAAGCTCTCGTCCAGCAATTACGTCGAGCAGCCATGGCCAGTGGAGTCCTGGAATGAGGACATCACCCACTCGTCCTCAAGATCAACGACCTCGGTGGTCTAAATAAGTGTTTTTTTTCTCTCTCTCTCCCAGCCCTTCCTTTGTCGAGAAAATGGGGGTAAGCGAAGCTTGTTGTGCGTGTACCTGACCTACTTCTCCTCACGTTTCCTTCTAGTGTTCCCACTCTATCATGCAACTTTTCCGTCCGTTTCGTTGAACAATTCTCAGCTCGTCACTGTTGTCGCTTGCGTTCGATGTTTCGAGCTTGCTCGGCGGCTTGGTTCGCAGCATTCGCCCGCCATTGCCACTTGCGATTCTTCATATTTAAATTGCTTCAAAATTAAATCTGTCCGTCACGTAAGACAATGAATGGCTCATACCCCCTTAAACAATGGCTCATACCCACTTAAAGGCGGCCTCCCCATTAAGACGGCAGAAGAGAAATGAAATTCCACGCTGGAATGATCAGCGGCAATGGAGCAATGCGTGGAAGACAACGACGACAACGAACACGGGAGCAGTGGCACGAGCGCGTGCCGAGCACGAGCACGAGCGCAACCCGAGGGGCCCCAACAAACCAGCTGCGGAAGAAGACGACCACACTCGAGCCAGTGCTGTTGATGATACGCGCGCATAAGCGTACAGCAACCCCGTCACAAGTGAGCCTATAAAGCTTCGCTTAAAGAGTCTCAGTTTCGCGCGAAAGACGAAGCATCGACTGCGATAGCAAATGAGTAGACAGCTATACGATGTAAAGATAGTAGTATTATTTGAAAGCATTCGCTTACTAATTAAATTAACAAGCATGGTGTCACGTGCGCACAAGCAAACATAGACACATCTCAGTCGATAACCGCCCTCAAAACGTTGGAGTTATGAAGCGTGGCAGCAGCAACGAGATAATTGACCTTCGTGGTGTCTTTCGCTTCAACGCGAACTAAGCGGCGAAAACATGGCGCACGGCGGACCCTGTCTCCATCCCAGATCGCTTTAATGATATTGGTCGCACGCGGCCGCGCCATACGCAGTAACCGCTAGAATAGAACCCCCCCTTTCGTTAAAGAACCCCAGGTGCGCCCAGCCAGGGATAGAGCGTTCCCCATCGTCTTTTCCTTCAGCACCAACCGCGATGTCGCGAATCACGGCATCAGTTGCCATAGAGTGTGTGGTCAAAATTAATCCGGAGCCCTCCACTACAGCGTGCCTCATAATCAGAACTAGTTTTGGCACGTAAAACCCCAGAAAGAAGAAGAAGTAGAACCCCTTTCTCCGGTGCCTTGCACACGACTCAAGATGGCGTGCTTCCTGTGCGCTTTCCTTCCTTGCGCGCGCGTGATTAAGCCGCCATCGTGTGCTCCACCCTCGCGTGCTTTCACTCCCACGTACCGCATACGGTGCACGGCGACGATGCTATCGCCCTTGGAATGTGTACGAAACATCACGGCAATAGCAACGGCAATGGTAGCAAGGGGCCTAGAGATTTCATATAACTGCTATCCCAATAAAACGTTAAGGTCTATATGTAGTGCTTGCAGGCTAGGAACGATCACAGCTAAAACAATCAACGAAACACTAGAACAATAATGCAGCAGGGGAAGAAGCATTGAGAAGGAAATGATGTGGTTTTTAGGAGAGGATTGGCAAGTGACCGGAGGTTAGAAATTTTTTCACCACTTGATTGCAGCTGTACGGACACTCTAAGCGCATTCACACCGCCGCCGCTGGCACTAGAGCCGCTGTCTTCGTGCTGTTTCGCTATCCACGGTGGATGCGCCGGTGGCAACCGGGAGGTTAGAGGGTCTCCAGTAACGTGAAATGGGTTTGACAGCAAAACGAATAAGCGAAGCGGATGCACGTTAAAAGCTCGGCTCAATTTGATCATTTTGCAGAACCAGAACAGCGTTTTTATCTCCCTTTCGCTGGCTGCTGGCAGGAGCCTCTTGCACATACGTACTACAAGTACGCTAGCACTTTTGCTGAGCTGCTGTGTGTATAAACTGGTTTGGAGTGGCACGCACAGTAAACTTCAATCAAGGGTTATGCAATATTTCACTGGGCGCTCTACTTGGCGCTAACTAACGCCGGCGGTTTCACGTTGATCTCATCTCGTGTACATCGAAGTGCGACGCCTGCAACTTCGTCATGGCAGTGCTGTTGGATGCCTGGTAGCTGACAGATGCCTCGTAGCTGACAGGGTGCTGTTCCTTTTACCCAGCGGCAGTTGACTTGCGCGCTGCGTCGCGCCAACAACGTACACTAACCTATAATAAGAACACCATTCGAATAGAACGTTAAACCACGCGGTCGCACCGAATGCGTCACCCTTCGTATGAAGCTGCTAATTATTTTTTTGAACGCGCTTTCTTCTTTATTTGCCGATTTCCTCCTCTCCACCAATCAGCAGCAGTTAGAATTAAGTTTAAAGATGCTTACATTTCGGATAGCTCTGTGATAACAAATTGACAGCTTGAGCAAAATACAAGGACAGAAAAACTACAGGACCACAGTTTAGCCACTGGCATGCCTTATTAAGTTATTTTCAACACGTTTATGCAATGCAACAATTGCAACAAGGTTATGAAACTATGCAATGTGTTATGTTCAAGAATATAGCATCGCAGAAAACGAGCTGTCAGTTGAAAACGACGAATATCATAATTATTCCTGATGGATCATGAAAAAGTAGAAGGTCTTAATGTGTTTCCAAGAGCACGTTAGACACTACTGCTAAGCGAAACATCGAAACAATACAATACTGGCCTGGTGTGAGTGTTTTCCGAGTGCCTTAGGCATGCAGTATTCTGTGATTATAAAAACAAGCCTTTCTATATCCAGCAATATTAATAAAGGTTTGTGGGAAGTGGCAGAATTGGCAGTGGAGAAGACTACTATATGAATATCAAGCTTTAGGAGGGTGTTTGCATCTGGTGTCAGGGTGCATATGAGCGGCTTTCCTAAAGAAAATTGTCCTTTGGCCTTTGAGATTTTGACAAAGTTATTCAGTCATTCAGTTAAAGACTATCCAAAACAGGTTATAGCAAGCTCAAGGTGCTCTCCCCTATATTGACTCAATAATATTGCGATTAAATGCGCAATAAAATAAAATATTTCCATTATTTCTGCTACCTTTATAAGCTCTCCAAAATATACCTTTTTTTTCGTTTACTGCTAATCGCAAGGGTAATAAAAGGCATCTTTAGGGCTTGAAGTATCTCTAACTGCTAGGTGCATCCGTATAATATGTCAATAACGGTAATTAAAGCACATATGAGTCAGTAACTGTTCAGCTAAAGGCTGAAACACTGAGTGAATTTCTACTTCATTTTTTTGAATATTTTACTGCTAATCAGTTACTCGTTCCATTAAAGGTATGATGTATAATAATTAGGGGTGGGTGAATATTCGAAGTTTAGAATACAGATCGAGATCGAACTATTCGTACTTGAAATGGAACTATTCAATATATTAGAATATTCAAAGCTAACTAAATACTTTGCAACGACCAAATGTCAAAATCTGGTTACAGTTCTTTCTCTGCTAAACGCATTCTCGTAATTTGGCAGAAGCGAGAAAACAGCGAATTTTTTTAAGCACTGCTGTAACTAAATGGGAAATGCAAGCTTTGTTTATGATTTCGCGGCGAAAGCCTACTTTGTAATCTGTTATGTTTACTTGTAGTCTGTGATGTTGTGTTTCTGTCAGTCTAGTCACGTAGCAGTCTTGTTATTTATGCTGCAAGCTACGATGTCTATTTTTTTTTCTTTAAATGGACCATATTATATGTGTCTACGGGCACATAAGTGTAATTCAGCAGGCTTTCTTTTTAAAGAGTAAGCTTTCTTTCGCGAACTCCCCAGCTCTGTCACACGAAACGTGCAATGTCTTGCATCTGCAAAAATGCGTATTTTGCAAATACATTTAATAGTTACGATAGCATAAACGTAGATGATTGGTAGCCTTTTTTAAGCAATAAATAACAATTTAAATCAAGAAATAAAATACAAAGAAATACCCATAGATATACATAGGGCTCCCTAGAGAATACATGGGGAAGCTTACAGTCGGAGTAGGCCAACAGAAATTTGGGGGTGCGTCAACTTGAGTTTAGGGTTGGGTCAACTAGAACTTTGGAGGCGGGCCAACTTGAAATTTGGGCGTGGGATAATTTGAAAATTGCAAGTGGGCCCCTTATTATTTTTTGGTGGTCGAACATGAAATGTGGGTAGGCATACTTCAATTGGGGGGCAGGCCAACTTAAACTTTAGGGGTGGCCCGACTTGAAATTTGTGGGTGGGCAAACTTTAAATCGGATGGGCATTCTAGAATTAGGGGGTGGGTCAACTAAAATTTGGGGGTGGGCCAAGCTGAAATTTGGCGATGGGCCCTCTTGAAATTTGGGTGTGCGCCTACTTGAGATTTTGGGGCTGCCCAATGTCCAAATGATCGCTGCTGAGCGTCCTTCGAGTTATGAGCACCTCGCGGGAAAGCGAGCCTGTTGAGACGCTTGGCGCATTTTTATTGGGCCTGACCGAGGCGAGGCACAGTCAGAAAGAACGCAGGCGAGAGCTAGCGTGGACAAGGAACACTCGCATGACACAGGCTTGTGAGAACGACAGCGAGGGTTCCATGCAATCGCGGCGATGCACTCTCCCCTCACGCATCGCCTCACGCGCTGCTGCGGCAGCAGTAGTTCCCCTTGCACTGCTATGCTCTGTCGAGGTGCCCTCCTGACTGGCGTTCCAGCTGAATTGATAGGATTGCATTCAAGAGGCCGGATGCGGCGAGAAAATCTGACAATTTTCTGCTAAAGCTGAAAATTGTCATTTTTGCTAAAGCAGAAAATTGTCGGAGCATGCTGCATGCAAGCATGCTTTGCCAACGGATAGATGATGGGTAAGTCAGCAAAACTAAGCAAGAAATTGGTCACATCCGAGTCAAACATGCTTACACTTTAGTAGACAATTCAGAATTTCTCTAGTTTCCCTTTTTATAGAACTTCTGAATGTTTTTTCGCAATATTTAATTCGATTTTTTTCGAAAGGTATAAGCATACAAAATTCATTTCTTCTTTTTTAGACCCTCTCGCGAACCATGCTCACGAGATCTTGTGTGCTTGTTCGTAAAGTTTTTATAATAAGAAGCAGTGATGTGTCTAAACTTGGTCTTGGGGGCATGTAGTTCGCTTTCTCCCTGGTCACTGCAGCTAAACTTACTTTTTTTATACCCACTATTTCTATTCAAATTAGGCTAATGAAAAAGATTGGCAAATGTCTTGCTCTTATTAAATAACAAACTAAGGAAACTCTATTCCACAGAAACTGGAAAACAAGGTATAAATTTTGGGCTAAAGAAATACGCGAGGTTTCGTTGGAATAATCAGCAGGCAAATTCGTGCTCTAAACATGTGCAAAGTTGATTCGTAAAAATACTCTAACATGGAGATTGAAAATGGCAAGAACGGATAACTTCGTACAAAATAAAACAACATTGACTGAAAAAGTAGTATGCAATTAAGCAATACTAAAGCGATATGGCAGAGGTGAACTATCCAGGTTAGAAAAAGAGATTACGTTGTCAGGAAGATCATTCCAGAGCTTAATTGCTTTAGGTAATGCAGATGAATTGAATGATTGAGTTTTACCATATATTTTTTATTATCGAGGAGACGACCACTATTTGAACTATTCAATGAAATCGCATTCGATTTTTTTATTCTAAATTACTTTCTATTCAATTCGCATTATTCGTTTATTTTTATTAAATTAGTATCCACCTACCTCTAATGAAGAAAGATTGGCTAATGTCTTGCTCTTATTGAACAACAGAGACACTAAGGAAGTCTCTAATTCACAGAAACTCGAAAAACAAGGTATAAAATTTGGGCTAAAGAAATACGCGAGGTAAAGTTGGAATAATCAGCGGGCAAAGTGTCACGTTTTATGTTGCAGTTCAGACATTTCTCCCCCCCCCCCCCCCCACCCGCCCACTCACCCCTATTACCGGTACTCCTGCGCTTTTGCATCACTTAAATTAGAACCGAGCAACGTTCACACATAACACCATATGCGAACATCGCCTGCTCTTTGTCTCATGCCCTATATTTGGTGTACCCGCCGTGGTTGCTTAGTGGCTATGATGTTTGGCTGCTAAACACGAGGTCGCGGAATCGAATCCCGGCCACGGCGGCCGCATTTCGTTGGGGGCGAAATGAGAAAACACCTATGTACTTAGATTTAGGCGCACGTTAAAGAACTCCAGGTGGTCGAAATTTTCCGGAATCCCCCACTACGGCGTGCCTCATAATCAAATCGTGGTTTTTGTCACGTAAAACCCCATAATTAAATTTATGAAATTATATTTGGTGCATTCCTAGTGTTTGCAACGTTCACTGAAAACAATCTCACCTCGCTGTTGAAGAAGCACGCCTACCAAGTTTCTTTTAAATTATGGGAATACGTAATGTAATGCGTATTAATATTCGAAGGCGGGTATTTACTGGGCTTAAACAGTACTATAGAGTCCTTTTCATTAGTTCGTCCCAATTCTTTGTCGGTTACACAGGCTAGCACGGCCGAGGCAATTAGCGTCAAAGCGTCCATTTTATCAGCACGCTGTTCCCATTTGACGAAGAGTACTTACGCCACAGATGTCCGGGATCTGTCTTCGCGGCTCTCAACACGTCATCTCGGGAGACGAGCAGGAAGAATGGGGCGACGTCATCAGCAAAACAGAACCGGCTCTGAAAGGCACCTGCAGGGCACACATAAGGAAATAGGCTTATACCGGAAAGTGACGCTTAGATAAGGAATATCAACGGCTCAGAACGGTGAGAGAAAGAAAAGATGCAAGAACAAGGATTGCCGAAAAGACGAGACAACCGAAGACGGCAAAGTTCTCCAAAAAAATGTGGTTGATCCCTCTTATATAGGAATCGGTATAGAACACGAAAGTGAAACGTGTCTTCACAGAAGTAGTGTAATGTTTATTGCACATTGATATATAATGTCTATTGGTGTTTTGTGGCTAAAGCGCCCTTAGGCGTTGATGCACCCACGCTGACGCCTGGTGGCACGTCTCCTCCATCGCGACTACCAACGTCGATGACCATGAGCAACCGTCGTGCATATGGAAGCTGCACTACGCTGCACACGCTAGCACAACGCGAAAGACGAAGCACGTAACTGACACACTAATACAACGCGAAAGACAAAGCACGTAACTGAATCGTCACCGAGTCAAATCAGCGCGTACAGCGCGTCGTAATTGCAGCCTCCGCGATCAACTTCAGAAACATTTTCAGAGCTAATTGCGGAGGCCACGCTCCGCTGTGCTGAGTACGGTGAACACCACCTAGGTGGCGTTGGTAGTGCTTCTTGATGCCAGCGTCCCTTCGAATGCTGGCATCGAGGCGTCGTAGTGCTGAGACCACCGAAGCGTTCACTGTCGGTGCGCGTTAGTGTCATAATGCAGTACTTATCTTTTATTGCGATAGCAATTATATGGACACTCAAAAGCAGATTTCTGCCGTCGGCGTCGCCGTCGCCGTCGCCGTGAGGTTCCGTATGACGTCAATGCAGATGAAATCGTGACCGCGCGCTGCCGAACGCTGTATGTGCGAGTGAAAGGGCACGAGGGACGCGCTCTTTCACGGGGAGTGAACGCACGGCGGAGAACAAACGCGCGTTCCGCGCCGTGCTTGCTTAAGGGCTGCAGAAGTAGGCGTCTCTTTCCTCCTTTACAATCACCATATATGTGGAGCAAACGCGCCTTCTTCCGATGCGCGAGAGGCCGTGGGGGAGGGAAGGAAGGGGGGAGGGAAGGGAGGCGACGTTTAGCTGCGGCACCAAGTGCCTATTTATATCAGAGGCTCCGGCAACAGTCACCAACGCCGCACGCATTTTGATGCGAACGCGGGCAAAACGCCGACGGCGTCGACAACAGTTCTGCGCGTTGCCGGTGCTGCTGCATGTCCAAGTTTATACAGCTGATAAAGCTAATATCATTACTCCGTATAGCTCTCTACAAATTTGCTATCGCAATTGATGCTTCACCTTTCAGGTGAAACTGCGACAACTTTTCTGCTCGTAGGCGGCGGCACCGCCCCGAGCAAGAGCGCGGGTACACGGAGGAGTGTTAGATATATAAGGCGCGTCTGTGTAGCTCTCTGCAAATGCGTTTGTGGCGCAATGGGTTAAACGCTCGGCGATCTATTGTCGCGGACCGAGAGGTCGTGGGTTCGATTTCCAAATTTTGCATGTTTGTGGAACTTTTTCTTCTGGTTTCTTTCTTTGTATTATGTTCGTGTACATTGTAAGCTGACGTATTTCCGTGACGGAAATACGTCAGTGAAGTCTTGGTGGACCCCGGCATAAAACACTTTCGTGTTAAAATAAGCAGTACAACAAAGTTGCGAGGACCGGTGAAGCTGGAATGAAGTCGAAGAAGAAAGAGAAAGAAAAAAGAAAGTGTGCGACTGTTGTAAAAAGTGACACCGCTGCGGTGGCATTGGCTGACGAGTGGGGGTTTGGATTCTCGTCTAATTCTTCCCGCATCCCAGGTGCACTTGATTTGCCTTCTCTTTCTCTGCCTTCTCGATGGACGAGAGCATCGATCGCTATTAGCACTCGCGATACAGCCGTGTAATCTGGAGCGAAGCAGAAGACGCAGCACGAGCTTGCACTTCGTTCAGGACCGTTGCGTGTGCCCCCGATAGCAAGCACCCCAACAGCCTCGTCTCTTTCTTTATACTGCGGTGTTTCTTGCTTGTGTTTTCTTTCCTGTTTTTTTGGTCTTTTCTTGCTTCACATCTTCCTCTGAGCAGTACAACACATTGTTGTTTGTAGCGGCTTTTTCTCTCATATTTTCTTTATCGACCCAGATGTAAGAAAGAGGGTCTCACATTTAGCGTTAGATCTGCGGCTTGTTCTGTGCTCACTGATTCAGTCTCCGGTTCTCTTTGCAATCGGGTGAAACAGTATTCGCCTTTCACACAGCCTTTCAGGGCTAATGGTCTGAAAGCACTGCGGGGTAAAGGAATGGTGGTGACGAGTTATCTCCCCTAGAGCTTTATGACAGGAAGAGGCTTCCGCACATGCGTTCCGGTGATTGGCTGGCTTCGTGAGGAATCGTCAAGCTGTTATCGCAATGCCTCGATTTCTACCTCTGTGGAAATAATACAGTGTTAAACAAAGGGCATACAACAATCCTTACGTTCGGTAAGTACTGTGACAATACATATGGTTTCCCTCTACTCATAACTTGTATAGATCTTGTAAATAAAATTTCAACGTAGCGTCCCAAGAGACGGCAGGGCGGCAGAGCCGGTTATCTTGCGGGCTATGGTAGCTGATTATGGGAGGCATGAGAAGATCGCTTGCTTTATATATTAAGACGGAAGCCTTTAATGGCTCATACTTGTGGCGTCCCACCATCCGTCCGTCCGTGCCCTGGAACGGTGCCAGGTGTGGCCTCTCCCCCTTACACTCTCTCAGCAATCACGCGATGGCACAGCAGCGCCCGTGGGAACACCCCTTCGTCAGACGTCTCGTTGCAGCAGTCGTGTTAGTCGGATGGCTCCCAAGCGGCCCGGTGATGATTCCATGGCAAGCGATTCGGAGAAGCGCCCCAAGAATGTGGATTCCCCCGATACCAAATGCCAGAAGAAGAATGAGCGAATGCGCATGCGGCGGTGGTCAATCGAATCGATTGGGCACAGGCTTTCGCTGAACACACTTTGGAATTTACGAAGTGTCCTTCACTTTTATAAACAAGTTTTCCTCCGCCTACTTGTGGGCAAAATATAGAAGGAATACAGTGCCATAGCACCTTTCTAAAGGTACACCTCACTTGGTGTAGCAGGAATCATTCATTAAGAACTGAAAGGAGGAGTGTTGGCACAATGCGTTATTTTTAGAAGGAACATCCTTAGCTGCGTCGACTGGCTAAAAACTCACTCTTTTTTAACAGTTAGAGATAGCTCGGGAATAGGGACTTGTGAGCATATTACCTACGGTTCTCTCTCTTCGACAACATGCGTTGAAGGTGTCCAGACAAAATCTCATCCAGTAGGGAAAAAATCACGAAAACAAAACACACGGTGATTACTCTGAAAAAAAAAATGGTGCTTCCACCTTCGAATGGGAGCTTTCTTCCCAATATTCGAGAGAAACCTGTGGGCGTTGATAGCTCAGGTTTTTAATAATTTCTTCTCTTCATTTCCCGCGCCGACATCGCCCAGTTCGCACTCGCCTAATTTTCGGTTCGCCTTTCGGCATAACTTGTTAATGATAATATGCATCACAACAAGCATGACATGTGGTTGAAGTAGTGTTCTGTGCAGTGCATGCGCAAAAACATTGTATGAGGTTACACGTTGCGTGGTACAGAAGGAACTACAGATGTGTGCTTCTGATCTATTTCTATGGGATTTAATTTTACGTTTCACTAGAACATCGCCTCAAATATATTTAAGCATTTGCGTTGGATCTGGATAAGTTCTGTATATACATTAAAGACCACGCTGTGTCTACATGACCTGAGCCAGCGTTTGTGAACTCGATAATCGTTAGTGGGCGTTGTAAAAGCACGTTGCTAGAGAAAGCACCGACCCACTTGTCTGCATGAAGTATAATGCTGCCGCGGAGCGGAAGTCATTAGGCAAAATATGCAAATGAGCTTGGTGGTGCAACCCACCGCCCCATTTCAAAAAGGCAAGTCAGAAATTATAAAGGAAAGTCAGTACAATAACACAAAGGGCGGCGCCTTGCTGGTTGAGGCTCGAACCAGTTGCCTAAGGTCAACAACTTGCCAGATCAAATATTCGAAACAAGATGAGGCATGTGTCTGCTGCAGCAAACATTTTGAGACCACTCAGTACATCCTAATGGAATGCGAAATTATTCACCCCGCGAGATCTCTAGGTAACGTACACCTTCAAGAAGCGCTTGGATTTGAAGCATTGGATCAACCGGTCCGTAGTCGAGATAGGCAAGAGATGCCTAGATTGCCTAGATTATTGGGGCCAAAAAGCAGATTGAAGGGACCGGATCGGTTACAGCCATAGGTAGCATTACAAAATGTTATACAAAGTGCTAGAACGCAAAACATGTTTACCATGCCTGATTAACTCAAGCAGGCTAGGTGACTTTTTTTCACCGCCTCGCTTCACAAAGGATGGCAATAAATCGTAATCTTCATTATCATCTTCACCAGTGCCGTCAACAGTGCCTGCAGTCTCCCTATGAACACACATTTACTTGTACTACTCGTACGCTCTCAATGAGGTAACGTGTCGTTTCAAAAAAAATGGCCTAGTTCGCACTACATACCAAACAAGTACAACTTTTAGGGGTAGCGGGATCCAAGGCGCACACATTCGTAACTCCTACACCTAATACGCACACTGATTTACTATGGGTTGTCAATTTATCATCATCGCGCAATGTGAGGAGGTAAAGTGCGATATTCTCTCCTGAGGATAAACTCCATCATCCGGCGCATGATCGAAATGTTTCTTGTCATTTCACGCACATTCTACAAATGTACCATTAGCTGACCTATCATGTTTCTCACATCGCACATAAGTGATTTTTTAACGTTGCAAATGTCGCTCTACACGGGAACGTCACATTACAAGGAGGTGATGGGAACCAAAATTTAGGTAGCCGTTTGAAAGGCAGATATGATTATGACAAAGTACCAATAAATATTTCAACTACATTACCTGTGCAATTTCCGGTACGTTATAGACGGTAATTTTTTTTTCTCGCCAAACTGTACAACTACTGATGCAATTGATTGTACACTTCAACTATAAGTGCAGCAACCAAAAGAAATTTCATCTGACAGCCCCGCACGAATAAAGATATAGTGCAGAAAATAAAGCCTTAGCGGTAGCTGGGTGGAAGTAAAAACCAACCATCGCCTACACTATGCTGCAGCTTCAGCTAACAAGCGTGGCCCGGCTTTCGCTTCAGCGAATGTGGAAATACTCTCGCTCGATCTCGGCGCTGAGCGCGCAGTTACATCGCCAATGACGCACCTCATTACTGTCAACTCAGTCGCACTTGAAATCCCCTCGAGTCGCGCTACGATGCTGAGGCAGCGATCTCGGAGTTTGAAAGAGTGGGCGCTGGAAAGTTTGTTCGCTGGCAGAAATAAATCACGCCGGCAACGAGCGGCACGTTCCTTCTTCAGAAGCTAACATCAATGACGATTACACCGACACCTACTTTCTCGCGGGATCCTTTACACAACGTCATAGCGGGTCATTTTGGTCAGCGGGTTGTTGGATTCTCCCGGTTCGGCGCTCCTTATACCCGCCTCTTCTTTGTGGCTGATGAGCTCCCGACAGTGACTTCCTTGTTTTATTGCAATAGCACTTATATGGACCCTGTAAGTGGATTTCTCCCGGCGGCGTCACCGTCGCCATCGCCGTGAGGTTCCGTATAAAGTCCAAGGGCTATAAAATGGTTGCCGCGCGCAGTACGCTGTATGTGCGAGTGTAAGCGCGCGAGGGACGTGCGCTTTCACGGTGAGCAAACGCACGGCGGAGAGCAAACGCGACGTCTTCCGTCATGCGAAAGGTCATGGGGCGGAGAGGGGGGAGGGAGGGGAGGCGACGTTTAGCTGAGGCATCAAATGCGTATCTTGCGACCGGGCGCAAGGAGATCTGGCGACTCAATCTCCCATTCTAAAGGACAAAGCGGGAAGGCAGCGCGGAAGGGAGGGGGGCGGCTTCTACTCTGCCAGCAATCCAAACTTGTACATTGCGCAGCTGCGGGACTGTGACGCGCACCGTATCATGAAAGCGATCTCCACGTGGCTCTGACCTTTGTATGCGCTGTGCTCTCACCTCTCAGTTTCCGCTGAAGCGATAGACCGCACGAACCTTCGCTCGCTGCTGCGGCCGTGCTTGCTCACACCAGCGTTTTGATAGTGGATGTCTGCGGTGATCGAGTGTGATCTATTAATGTTTGCTCGTGCGCGCTGCCAACATGCTTGTTAATGTGTCCATGCGAATGTGTCCAAGTTTGTGCATCCAATAAAACTGCTATCCTTACTCTGTATAGCTCTGTACTAATTTGCTATCGCAATTGATGCTTCGCCTGTCGGGCGAGGCTGCGATTTTTTTGTTTGCTAAGTCAAACGAGGACCCTAGTCCGAGCCACAAAGACCCTGGTGTTGTATGTACGCCCAGTCGGGACTTACATACAATTTTTGAACTTATTTTCAGTCATCTGGGCCTAACTCATTTCTTTATTGCTACCTTTTACGTCTGTTTTTTCTCCTTGTCTGTATATACATCCAAACACCTCCCTCATTTGAATTATCTACCCCTACTACAGCAGTACATACATCGGGACATATAGGAAACAACTCGCGTACTTGAATTTAGGTGCAGTTATAGAACCACAGGTGCTGAAAATTAATATGCAATCCACCACTACGGTGCGCTTCATAATCGAACTGTGGTTTTAACAGCGAATCTGTTTATGCCAGCCGTATAAAAGTGCGCGTTTCACGAAACTATCCTAATCAGCATTAGCTCAAGTATCGAGGTCTTCTTCCGTAGCTGGTTTGTTGGCGTCCCTCGGTTAGAGCTCGTACTCGTGCTGGGCACGCGCTTGTGCCACTGCTCCCGCGTTCGTCGTCGTTGTCTTCTTCTAGAACTGGCTGCGTGGCCGCTAATCATTCCAGCGTGCAATTTCACTTCTCTTTGTCGTCTCGAGACACAACGAAGCTGACCGATCGATTGCGTCTCCTGGTAGCAGCTAAGTTGAACTTGGCTATGTCGAGGTTGGACCTTGGTTGTATTCTGGTTGAACTTGGTAGCAGCTAGGTTCGGCTTTGGCTATGCCTGAGTTGAGCTTAGCTATGCCAGGTATCTGTTAGGTTATGACGCAATCGATCGGCCAGCTTTGCTGTGTCTCGAGCTTTGCGCGGCCTAGTGAGATCTTTGTCGTTTTTTTTTCTTCCTAGCAAGTTACCTATCGTAATATGCGGACATTCGTCAATTTTAAATATGTAAAATCCTGGGCTAGTTGGTTTGAGTAGTTTGACATATATATAGCGCTGAAAGAAGGAAATGACACAGCATGAAGTATAGACAGGATTAAGTGCCTCTTGTTTTTTTTCTCTTCTTCCTGTTGTAAGTTACCTTGTTTGTCGTTTTTTTTCAGCATGGTAATTATATCAAACGACAATTTTACTACGCAGCCTGGAGAATCATTTCATGTAGTTTGTTGAGTTATTTCATAGTGGTTAATACTTTAAGACAGAATCTCTTGGAATGTTGGTAAAATTAATGTTTCGCAAAATGTTTTTATGCGATCATATTAGCCAGGTACTTGCAGAAGCGTTTGATTTAAGCAGTGTTCATCTGTGCTTATGTGCAAATAACAAAGCAAGCATGCAAGGCGTGTGGCGTATTGGAATAGCTTTCACCATAAGACACAATAATAGTGTATTAAGGTACAAGGTCTGTTATATACAATATGTGGTCTCAGTTGAAATCAGTAGCCTACGGGCGTGTCTGTTACCTACGAACACCATGACGACGATGCATGTAGCCCGCATTGTGTACGCGCTCCTTATTGCGTGACAGGTATTGAAACGTCAGTAATACTGCAGGTGACAGATGTTGATCACTGAATCTGATAATGATTGTTAATTTTTAGTGGTGGCTGATAAATATTTGACATAAATTGAGCGTTTACATACTTGTTTGAACTCTACATCGTTATTTGCGATTTCTGAAGTAAGATTTGTGCTTATTTGCTCTTTTCACTTACGTTGGTTACTTACACGAATGTGTGGGCAGAGCTCATGTTTTGAGAAGTAGAATAGTCTGCACATCGCGTTTGCTTTTCTATTTCCCTCTACTGAGAAAAACTTTCACCGCCTTAGATTCTTATATATTCTCTACGCCACCTTCTCTAGGTTCTCTACTGTATGTTTTCGTTGCAAGTTCGTCAAGTGGAAGCGAACGTTCTCCTGTAACCCTAACCCGTGGAGTACATGTAAGAAAAAAAAACATGAAAGAAGGTTATTACAGTTGTTCAGATGAGTATGACAAAACAAGATGTCACCTGTCTGGGATTGCATCGGACACCGCATTGGCTTTCTTGAGAGTTCTCGTATTTTCTTATATTGGTGAGCTGGCGGGAGACGTCTTCACATCGTTGCAACGAATGAATGGGATTGCAGTGAATACGACTTTGGGATGTCCGCTATTCAGGATTTTACGGTCGCCTGCGAACGTGTCTCTAGCCGCCTATGCTCACGTGGGACACAAGAGGAGAAAAAAAAATGACTCAATGGAACGCTTCAATTGAGTAACTTTGTCCTCGAGCTATAAAAGCGCAAACTGATAGATGCGTACGTCTTGAACAAGACTGCTCTATCTCATATACTTTGACTCCTTGCCCCCGAATATGAAAACGAGGAAAGAATAATATGATACTCTTCTGAGACTCGCCCGAGAAACATTGTTCACCTCGCGGCGTTGTAAGCTGGGCTTGATAGTCTGTGGGTTATAAAAACTTGTCAGTCGTCGACCCTTGAGCTATGAAATTAAACTTGGCTAGCTCACTTTTTCTGCCTGGATATGATTGTCTCCTGAAATGCGTCATCATTCATTGTACTCGTGTTTGCTTTGGCAGGATGTTCTCTATGTATAGCATTTTTTCTTTCGAACTAGGGTGAGTTTTTGCTTTGACCTTCGTGTTCTTTGTGTTTTAAGATAGCGTTCTACCTTCCAGCTTTGTGGTTCGACAGGCTCATATTTTGTGCCTATGTTGTTCAAAGCACACCATCGTTTCTTTTTATTACAATGAAAGAAAGAAAGGAGCCTGGAATTTCAGTCACATGAAAAAACTTCAACGTACTGCAAAGATTTGTTTCGCGTCCATTTTCTGTACAGATTGCGTGACAACAATTGCCAAAGAGCGGTTTTCCTAAATGAAAACTACGTGACGTTCTGGTGCAGTAAATGTGTATCCCTTACTAAACGAAACCGCACGATTGGATCTGTTGAGTCACGAAGGCTCTGGCCTTGCTTGAAAGGAAGTTGCCGCCATGTCCTCGTTTCCCGCCATTTCGAAACAAACGTGTGCTGTTGGTGCTTCAAGGCAGTCTTGCCATTTTTCATGCACGACAGTAGAATGAATTAATGCAGTGTTTCCTGAACTATACCTTTATACTCAATCACTACCTAAAATTTTCGTATGCTCACTGCAAGACATATATTACAGGTAAAAGCCGCCTGTTTTTAAATATTTAGTACCATTACATACACTACACTGAATGTACATCGGTAACACCTTTTCTCTCTCGGATACTTCAAAGGTCCAAGAAGGTGGGCACCTTTCGGACACACGCGACTTCGGCACTTCACGCGTAGCTCAGTCATATCGATCTGCTTTCTGCGCTTCCAGCGTTGAAATATCCATGACTTCCCCATTCCTAAACCACATCTTCCATTGCCGCTATGCCGGAGCACGCAATCGTGCCACATGAGACTTGTCTAAGGCATTACTTCTGATGCTACGGTGCTTGGGACGCGCTGTCTGTACCGACATTTGCGACCGAGGCAGGAGATGCACACGTTGTAGGCGCAACATCTGCAGGCATGAGAAGGCTCGTTATTTAATTCGTTCGTCGGTGTGGCCTCCCAACTATTGGAGCTATTTTGGCATGAGAATTCACACCGCTCGGTATTAGATGAGCCACCTGAAAGCGACGCGGACGAAGCTTATGGGCTGTGTTGCACGTCACTGGGGCACCGTCTTCCGCCTGGCTTTTTCATATACTTGCTTTATGTCAGTAAATTGGAAGAAATATTAATAAATCTTATTAGTTGGAACATGAGAAATAAAAAAAAGGTTCTACAGTGCTCTTGTTAGGGCTTATAAATTTTTATACACATGCAGGAGTTTTGGCAACTTTCTTTTTTTTTTCTTTGGCCCAAAGTGAAAATTAGGTTATTCTTATTGAGCCTTATACTTCAGCTTATACTTTCTTATATTCTATATAAGCTTATACCTAAGCTTATACTTAAGCATAAGCTTAAGGCTGCAAAAGTGAAAACTTCGTGACAGGATCGTCGCATGGGATTGAAAAATTGCAACTTTCAACAAAAGAGCGGGCAAGCTATCCGTTCTTCATTTTCTGTTCTATACGATTGCTTAATAGGCAATCAGGGTTCTTTTTAAATCATATTTAGCGTAATCGCTTTTCTTGTTCATCCCTGTACATCCAACACCGCACTTGGGATTCCTCCGTGAAGATGTTTGTGCTTGCTTCGTAGCAGTAAATGAGAGAATCTCATTATGCATGGGATCTTGAATCTGTGCACCGTACTCGCCGGTACGCCGCAAGCACAAATAACTTCTATAATATCAAACCAATTTGATCACCGCGATGCCCCACCTGCAATTTATAAGACGGCATAGCACACTTAATCTGCTATCGCAGCCTATTCACACTCCAAAGGAACGTCCTCGTGCCGGGTACTTGATGTATACCTCACGGATTTGCAGCCTGAGCTACGACATGTGCGCATACCATAGTCCCGTGCCTTTTGCCCATCCCGCGCTGTGAAGCTTTTACCTTTTTTTATTGCGATAGCAATTATATGGACACTCAAAAGCAGATTTCTGCCGTCGGCGTCGCCGTCGCCGTCGCCGTAGCCGTCGCCGTCGCCGTCGCCGTGAGGTTCCGTATGACGTCATTTGGAGAAGAAATCGTCGCCGCGCGCCGAACGCTGTATGTGCGAGTGAAAGGGCGCGAGGGGCGCGTCTTTCACGGGGAGTGAACGCACGGCGGAGAACAAACGCGCGTTCTGCGTCGTGCTCGCTTAAGGGCTGCAAAAGTAGGCGTCTCTGTTCTCCTTCACAATCACCATGTATGTAGAGCAAACGCGCCTTCTTTCGACGAGCGAGAGGCCGTGGGGGAGGGGGAGGGAAGGGAGGCGACGTTTAGCTGCGGCACGCAGTGCCTATTTATATCAGAGGCTCCGGCAACAGTCACCAACGCCGCACGCATTTTGAGCGAACGCGGGCAAAACGCCGATGGCGTCTTCAACAGTTCTGCGTGTTGCCGATGTTGCTGCATGTCCAAGTTTATACAGCTGATAAAGCTAATATCATTACTCCGTATAGCTCTCTACAAGTTTGCTATCGCAATTGATGCTTCGCCTTTCAGGTGAAACTGCGACAACTTTTTTTTATGGGACACTGGTCTTAACCGGATGCTTAACTATGTTTGTTGTGTGTTTTCTCTGCAACATGTCCAGTGCACCACATGTCAAGCGGAAATAGCACACTGGGTCATAAGTGTGAGTAGGTGTATACTGCTGCTCTGGATCAGTCAAAATAGCATGTTGTGACCGCCACGTAAGAGAATGCACTATTATGTCGCCCTTTAAGCAGATCTAGAACACGGTATCGGGATTTGCTCTCAGGGGATGTTGTTTGTTGAATCAGTATCTTAGTCCACGTTTGTATTGCAGAATATGCAATAGTGAGAGAACGACCACTTCACTGCAATGCTGCGTAGGAACCCACATGCATGGGTCTACAGGTAGTTTATGTCGTTCACAAGCTTATCAACAGCACGTGTTCGCATCAAGAAAAATATGGCCGCATGTGAGTACGTAAAGATGACCCAGGTCCTTGCGGGCTCCTTTAAGATGTAGTCGAAGTCTTCACGTGGGTGCGGCCTGCTCTGTGGTAGTGTTGGACGTGCCCGCGTGCCTTAGTGGCAATATTAGAGTGCCTGTTAAGGAACAACACTCCGCTCTAGCAGTCATAATCGAGGGTTTGACTATAGGCCGTCTAGAGAGGAAAGAGCATGGCCGATGAATAAATGTACACTCGCAAAAGTAAAAAACGAAGCAAATAGTTGGACATATTGTAGCTTTCAAGAATTTGTAAAAATTTTGAGGTGCAAATCCGAAACTTTCCTGACATTTCGTCGCTTTCAATAACGTTCAAAGGTTATGAGATGCAAATGTACTACATATCTACATGAAAAGTCAAGCAGCCGCTCGTCAGAGTCAAAGACCGCCTCGAAAAATAGATACCTTGGCATCGTCTACACAATTCCGTACCTAAACTACCAGGCGTGCTACGTCAGCGAGACTGGCAACTCATAAAGGACGCTACAGCAGCACCGGCATATTGTAGCTAAAGCACACCCGGTGTCAACCGTGCTGGTTGAGCATCAAAAAAAAAGCAAGCCACATTATTGAATGGCGATGGGCCTTCCTCATTGAAAAGGAAAAGAAATTATCATTCCAGTGGCTTCTTGAATAATTTTGCGTACAATCAACAGCGCACAAATAAAACGGACGTCGGGGCCCCTTCTTGACTTATACGCAAACGTATTACGTCATTCGACACGTATATAATTATGACGCTCATACATCTTGTTCATTGTGAACAAGACACCAGTATTTGGTGTTGAAAGGTCCAAAATATTTTCCTTTTCTTTCTCCGTGCGCGATTATACATTATTTCTTTAACGAAACTATAGCAGGTCTAACGGGTTGCGTCTAGAGCCCTTCAATTCATCTGCGACAGAACTAATATTTGAGCCCAAAAAACATCTGTTGGTTCTACAGTTCTACTATGAAACTTCTGTTGGTGTTTGATGAAGCCAGCACCAGCACGTCACTCATTCATTAGCAACGCTGTTCTGGAAGAGGGGGAGATATATAATTTATTACAAAGGCAGAGAGGTCGGCCTGAGCGAGTAAGTTCTGGCCTGCTACTCTGCATAGGGGGAAAAGGAAAAGGGACAAAAATGAGTGATGAAAGATGGTGATAAGGTCAGGAAGAAGGTATACATATATACACTAACACAGTGCTTTTCTTATAAAGTGTTGCGTCTAGTCCGGTGATCTTAAGGCAGTCCAGAGCCGCCCTTGTAGCTACTGATGCTGCTGTACGGTTACACATTGCGGGAAAAAAATATTATTTTCGGAGAATGTTCGCCTGCCAATGCCTGCTAGCGTCGAAGCCAGTATCTTCCGCTGTGATGCGTAGAGAGGGCAGTCGCAAAACAGATGTTGGAGACTCTTCGACACTGGGCAGCGTTCACAGTTAGGCTGTCAGTACGGCCCATCAGATGTGGATAGCATCGAGTGAAGGCGACGCCCAAGTGAATCCGGAGAAGCATGCTTGCTTGGCATCGCTTAAATTGAGCTGGGAGGTGAAAAGTCCTGTCACACTCTATTTCCAGCAGACGCCTGTACTGATGGTCTAGTTGAGCGCAGTAATGTGCTGCGCAGTCTCGCATGAGTGTGGCCAAGAAAGAGTTTAGATCGCTCCGCGAGTATGGAATTTTTACTTCGACGGCTGTAGGAATAGCGGTACTTGCTTCCGCATCAGCTAGCTTGTTGCCGGCTAAGCCGCAGTGACAAGGTACCCATTGGAAGGGTCGTTATGAAAATATTCTTCATTGTTGCTGAGTGACATGGTGCCTCGTCTTCACGAAACACTAGCTCTGCAATGTGTTCATCGTTTAACGGCATGTCACCATCAAAATGATCTTACTGCCTGCCGAAAGCTCAGACTTCCAGCGTCATATTTTATGGAATGGAAAGTCATCGCCGTCCTTTCCAGGACGGCAATTCTCTTCAACTTCATTTCATGGAACACTAGAGGAGAAAAGAGAAGGAAAAGGCAAGAATATGTTGATAAGAGAAGCGTCTGGTCGGCTACCCTTGGCTGGGGGAAGAGAAAAACGAAAATAGAAACGATAGATGAAGGAAGGATATCCTGAATGCGTGCATGCATGCGCATGGCGCCATGCAGTCAAATTGGGTTACATAGGCTGGTCGCCCTCACGAAGTATATATGTGCTTTCGCTGCCTTGCGGACCATCGATTATTGACGATAGTGTTTGCGAAAGTATTTGAAGAAGAAAAATTGAATTCTACAAGTTTACGTAGCGAAACCACGATCTCAATAAGAGGTTCTCCGCCGCCGCGGTGACCTGGGATTATTTTTTTACCACCTCGTCTCATTTACCCTGCACCTGAATCTATGTGCATTTGCATTTCGCCCCCATCGAAATCTGGCCGCCGCAGCCGCTACGAAGCCCACGACATTGAGCTTAGCAGAGCAACGCCACAACCACTGAGGTACCGCTGCGTGCAGCACGTGGATTACATGTTTTGCGAACCGTGACCGTAACTTCATTGGCGTTCCTTGGCGGTGTGTTTCGCACACTACAATTTGTATTCCGGTTGTAGGACACAGAAACAAAAGTTTACGAATGCGTGGCAGTGAACTGTGCATTAGTGTCATATGGCTGGGTTTTAAAGTGTGTAGTCCTCACTGCACATCTACATTTAGTTTAGGTTTTAGACATCGGGAGAAGAATTTGGAATGATTCCCTGTTTGTCGTCTCTTTTATTAATATTATTTCTTTTGATATACTACTGCGACGCTCCTACCAAACTGGCATTCTTCAATCTCGACAACAAATATTTCCTCTGTATATTCGATGACCTTTACATCTCGCTTTTATCGCTTCAAATACCAAGTGGGACGTTTTCATTCCTTACATGTTGTGCAGCACAGCGCTCACTTCCTTATGCTGAATATACGCAAGGTTACTGAAGCATACAAATCTGAAATTCAAGACGGCTGCGACGACTTGGACGGCCAGATTCCATTACTCCTCTTTTTCAGTCAGCCATTCAAAATTGATCTCTGGAAGACACAGAAGCTTTCTATACAAAGCAGATATTCTAGAGGCAAGATAATCTGCTGGTGGAGGCCGCATTTGTTCTCGAGCTGCCCTCATTCGGTGACTGGTCTGCAGATGTTGATATATTATTTCTTTACCGCTTCGCTTGCAAATCATCTTACAAACACTACACACGCTTACGAGAAGAGAAAAAAAAATGTAGCGACAGAGCACGCGCCGCTGTTGCTGTGCTTGCATTCAATATGGATTGCAACGCATGAGTGAAATATACAATCTCTATGCGATGACTTTCGACATGTCATCCCGCTATAAGGATGATGATGTATTTATAACTGTTTAGTCGGGGTCTTTTACTTGCATTTCGTGACAAAACATTCTTGCAACGTTTCCCGCAAAGGGAGGCAATTTTGTGTTACGGATATATGCGCTGAGAATTCTGGTTGCCGTTGTGAGCAGCGAAAGGTTGCTTCACACAATCAGAAACTGCCAAAACCCTACCAGCGCTTTGGAAGTAAAAATTATAATAACCTAAAAAATGTGTTTAGATTTCTAATATATGTGCGAGTGTGCATGTTTATGGGGGGGCAATTATGTTCCTCAGATGCTAAGCGCAGCATTTGGCTCATGTTTTGCACATCTGTGATCTGGAGAATAGCTTTAGCACGTAAAAGTACTTCATATATTGGATATTGAAGATATGCGGTGCCTCCAACTTTTAGGTGTCGTGAGATTCATACTAAATTTTTAAAAGCACGAACCCCCTGTTTTTTTTCTGTTTTTTGCCACGTACATGTATGGTATTTTGGAGTATGACCTCATAACATGCATGAAGTAACTGACAAGCCACGTCAAAGAAATTATCGTTCAAAGAAAAGGACCAGTGATTCGTTCTGTTTCCGTAAGATTTTCATGCCGTGTGCAACGCAGAGTACTTTTATTACATTTGAGCAATGCTTCTTTCCAGCGTTATCGGTAGATTTTGCGTTTCCTTCTGCAGTATCGACAATTTCTCTGTCAGGAAAAACCAGTGAAAGGCTGTATCGATTTTCGAACTCGCTCTGCATCACCAGTTTATAAAAGCTGCGAGCTTGGGCAACAATGTCGGAAAGAGTGAGCGGTTTTCTAACATCCGGCATGCGAAGCTCCTAAACAAGGCAAGTTGCATATTTTCGGGCGAGTCGCGTTTTAGACTGCTCTGGGTATTTTCATGTACATATTTTTTCTACAGTGAACGCATCACGGGTGTAACATCCCAGACAGCCTAATCAAAATAACACACAAAGTAGTACCTCTCTGTGATCATGTCCTTTCAGGCAGCCCGCAAGTAAAAATATTCAGTGGAGCAATTCCTTATTTGACGTCCTAAGATTTTTTTTTTTGCTTTCCTTGTCTTCCTTTCCAGGTTCATGTTTTGAGGTTTGAAAGAGTTCTGTTATTCGTCAAGAAGGGTCGGAAACGCGAGATTTCAGTGGCGAAACCTTTAGGCTTTACAGCACATTATCTCGAAAGAAGTACTGCTAGAGGAGGGTTGGAATTTACTTTTCGCCGGTTCATTAGCCCAACATCTACTCATTTCTAGAAACACATGCGAAAACATCCCGCAGAAGTGCCGTCTGAGAGCTTTACATCAAGGTAACCCAAGTTTCTGTGCTTCATACTTCTACAGTTGCTCTCTGTCTGAGCGGAGGTTCGGAAGAATGGATTAAGGCTTTCATTCGGAAAGAATCACCACAGCCTTGAGCTTGTAGCTGCATGCTTCTACGCTTGCACGTTCTAGTAGACACGTAAAATGTGAATTAGTATTTTACCGAAGTTTATTTTGTTCAGCAAGAGCAGAGATGGGGCAAGGCAAATATGACACCAATTCACTGCCAAAATTGAAAATCGCCCACGAGACCATTATATTCAAGTACGTATTACCGACTACACATGAACAGTGATTCTGATCTTAAAACAGAAACTATTTCTTACGTGGTGCTCAGGCGCGCATCTGGATTGTAGCACTGTCTGTCGTGTTTGTTCTTCCTTTTCTTCATTTTCTTTTTAATGGGAAGTTTGCCCCTGAGGCACAAAACATTTGGTGCGTTCAAGTTTACGGTTTTTATGGCTTTTTAAACAACGAAGCCTGCATGCCCACCAAAAGAGTTGAAAGTGATCGGCCACGGCACCTAGCCTACGTCAACACCATCACTTTCAAGACCGAAACGATCACGGCCCTTCAAACACACTCGTCTGCATTCCACGGGCATGCAGGCTTCTTTCCTCAAAAAGGCCATAGTGAGTGCTGCACTGCAGACGCGCAAGCTAAGTCTCTTGTATTCAAGCGAAGCTTGATCACAGATTTCGGTGGCGTCCATGTACGCACAAAATTACCATCATCAGCATTGGCTTGAGCGCCGTCGTATTCTTCCGCAGCTGGCTCGTTGGCGCCCCTCGGATTGCGCTTGTGCTCGGCACGCACTCGTGCCACTGCTCCCATGTTCGTCATCGTCGTGCGCTTCCACAGCTGTCTGAGTTGCCGCTAATCATTCGAGCGTAGACTTTCACTTCTCCTCGGTCGTCGTAATGTCCAGGGAGGCCCCGTTTACGGAGGTATGAGCCATTGCTTAAGGCGGTAAGAGCCATTCATTGTCTTACGTAACGGACAGATTTAATTTTGAAGCAAACTTATGGAAATCCACCAAGTTTTTAGATTCTTTGACGACTTCCTTATTTTCGTAGATAAGAATTTCATCGACCCCGACTTGGTAGTTAGTCAAACATTGACAACCTTCAGGTATATCTTACCTCCCATAGAAGTGAGCCCACGCGCTTTCGGTAGATTCCTCCATCAGGTTTTTAAACCTTAGATTGTTTTTATCAAGCAACCACTTCTGTTGGCAGTATGAACCTCGGGCAAGTAAACCTCGGCTACCTTTTAGTTCCTTTCACTCAAAACTACTTAAACGCAGCATGGCTAACATGTGCCTGCTGAATGTTTTTAAGATGTCCTGTCCACATCGAGCTGCGGCGAGTTTTTTAAGCAGATTGACCGACTGGAAGAGGCAGGCTACTCGCAACATGTTCTAGTTTCCGTAGCGGAAACAATCCTGAAGAAGTCGCGAACTCATCAACTGGACCAGGAGCCACCTCGCAAAAACGAAAAGGTAGCTGTCATACCTTACATACACCGCATGTAGCATAATTTGAAAAAAAATTGCCAAGCGAGCTAACGTGAACATGGTGCTTTCTGCCCCGCACAATCTTTCCAAGCTCTGCAGAGTGACCAACCCTTTTTCCACCAAGTCACCGGCCTACGTCACTAAACATTATAACAAATACGTAGGTTGTCAGGCAGGAGTCGTTTATGAGATTCCCTTAGATTGTGGTAGAAATTATGTGGTTCAAACTGAGAAGTGCCTGAATGACATACTGAGGCAACATAATAACAGCGTTAACATTGGAAGCGAGGGCCACCTGGTAATTCATTGTAGAGATTGCAAATGTAAGCCAGATGCCTACGCCTGCGCTGCGGTTGCCAGAAGCCGTGACAAATGGGTTAGATTATTAATTGAAGCCAAAAGGATCATTGAGGCAAGTGATAAGTGCGTAACTGTTGCATCAAAATCATTATCGCACAAAGAACTGCTTTACCTGAACGCGAATGCACACTGAGAAACTGTGATAGCGCTCCCTGCATATAATAGTGACATTTTTTCTGATTGAACATTGTTGGAAGTGGCGCCCTGTGTGTGTGTGTTCCGTCTTCGTCCGTTGTCATTTTCAAGCCATCACTTCAGATCAGGCTAGACACACGCCGTGGTGGCGTAGTGGCCCGAAGGCGCGCCATCAAATTCCGGCCATGGCGGTGGCATTTCCATGGCATAAGTTTGGACCATCAGGGGATGGTCCGAATTTATCCGGAGTCCTCCTCCATGGCGATAAGCATATCGTGGTTCTGGCTCGTTATACTTCACAATTTTTTTAAAGCACTACGAAAAAATTAAAAAGAAAATAAGAAAACTGTCAGCCCTTCTACTGGGCTGGAGATGGAAGATCAGCGAAGCTGTACTATGGTGGGAATTTATTTTCAATTATGACTATTAAGATGTGATGGTGTAATTGTTATTTGAACTATTAAAGAATGAGAAATATATATGATCCGGTGGTTTTCATTTATTTAGTGATCACAGGGATCATGACCTTATAGTCGCTACGGTACACCGCCATAGGGTGTACGCAAAGGGTGGCACATTCTTCATAAACAGGTCACTAACGCCGCGCGCGTTCTTTGCGAACGCGGGCAAAACACTGCCGCCGTTGACAATAGTTCTGCGCGTTGTTTGTATGACCGCACACAACCGCTGTCAAAACGCTGGCGTGAGCAAGTGCGCCAGCAGCCGCGAACAAAGGTTCATGCGGTCCATTGCTCCAACAGAAACTGAGTGGCACAGCGCATACAATGGTGCGGGGCTAGGAGCCGTGTTGCAGATCGCTTTCAAAATACGGCGCGCGCGACCGCCCGGTGCCGCGTAAAGTACAAGTTGCTCGCAGAGCAGAAGCCGCAACCCCTCCCTCCCGCGCTGCCTCCCCGCTGTCCTCCTTTCGCGTGGGGGATTGAGTCGCCAATTCCCCTTGCTCCCGGTCGCAAGATACACATTTCGTGCCGCTGCTAAACGTCGCCTCACCTGCTTCCCTCCCGTCCCCCCACGGCCTTTCGCGCGACGGAAGAATTGGTGTTTGTTCTCCGGCGTGCGTTCGCTCCCTGTAAAAGCGCGCGTCTCTCGCGCGCTTTCACTCGCACATACAGCATACGGCCAAAGAGATTTTTTTCTGTACATCCGGACGCGACCATCGAAGACTGAGCCGTTAACAGCTTCGCTGTAAAAAAGCCAGGGTACCCGCCGCCATAGCCCAATGGCTGTAGTGTTGTGCTGCTGAGCTCGAGGTTTTGATTCCAACCATGAAGGCTGCCTTTCGATGGAGACGAAATGTGAAAGTGGACTTGTTCTTATAAAAACAAATTAGGGCTTGAACGTGCCAATACCACGATCTTATTATCAGGCGCGCTGTGATTGAGTAGTGGAGGACTGCGGACTACCATTTTCGCCGTTTGGGGTTCTTTCACTTGCGCCCAATGCGCACACAGTACATGAGCATTTTAGCATTTCGCCCCCACCAAATTGTGGCCGCCATGGCAGGGGATTGAACCCACGACCTCGTTTTTAGCCTATTTTAATAACTTCATTTATAAAGACTCCTTGTTCTTTTTTTGTATTTATGTACTCAATGGGCAAATAAGTTTATTTATTTGCCCTTTGCGTACACAGAGAGAACCGAAATAATAACGACATATTCATCAGTATTTAATGTGCATAAAATTGTAGGCACGCACCGTGCTGTCTGTTCAATAAAATGGAGGAATTACTGCGCTCATTCTCCAAACAAAAGGCGTATGAGGAGATATACTCACTCCAAGTGCAGTGTTTCGCGTACTGGTTGCTTACAACTCGGATAATTGTGTTGGTATTCTTGTAGGCACTGCGAAGGTTGACAGTTAGGGGTCATTGCTTTTTCTATCTCTCCGTCTCTCTTTTTTTTACGACACTGGTCAGCTGTATGTGCATAACCCAGCTCTTTGACACCTGGGCACTCTTGTGCTGCTTGCAAGGGAATGCTATTTGGCTGACTGAGTGGCCTTAATTCCACAAGGCCAAAAAGGTGGGGGTGCCACTAATTGAACATTGATCCAGCTCCTTAGCTTTCCTTCTGAACACAAGTTAACTGTTTGTTCGCGCTTTTCAGCGCCATGAGAAGTGGTTCGGAGAGAGCAAAGTTACCGGTAAAAAAATTTAGAAATGCAAGAATCTGCTGGGCATAGTTTTAAGTCGATTAATGCTGGTGCAGTAACGTACCTTGCACACAAATGAGAAGAGGATAGAGATAGATGGACAGAAATATAGAAATGTTGAGATAAGGCGGCCGCTGAAAAGAAAGCTTAATAGAAATAGGGGTAGCTATTGCCGCGTTGCTTGGCTGGAAACATTAAAGACAAATCAATAAGGCCGCCGCTTCAATTTTAAGCGAGAGCTAATTACGTGGATTACGGGCTGCCTTACAATCAGTGGTCGAGCAAAAATGAAATAGCGAACTCAATGAAAAAAGCTACAATATATTTGATGCACAAATTCTTATCGACGAAGACCGTGCCTTCGTGCGTTCATATCATTGTTTTTTCGTTTTTTATTATTTTGTTCTTCTTAAATTTTTGATGTTTCCTTTTTAAAAACAGCCTTTGCTGTTCAGCCTTCCACGTCTGCACGGAAAACGAAATTTAACCCGCTCACTTTATGCCAGAAATATTCAGTGTCACTTCTCTCTTGTTTCCATTATAGGGCAAGGAGAAGGTTGGCAGCCCTTTTTGCCCATGATCATTTAGTTAGGGGCTGTTGCTTCTTGTGGTTTTGCTAGCACCACAACCATGGACGAAGGAACTTCCTCTCTGTGGGGTGGATAAATACGTCCGTTTCGAAGCTGCAGGGTTCAGGGAATTCTGGGAGAAATGGAATCATGGAGTTCATAGCTGCGAAAATACCTGGCTGAAATATTACCGTTTTTCGAGTGCTTAGATCAGAAACAATGTGCACCATTGAAGGTTTTTGTTTCATTTTACCCTATTTTTACTACCTGTGATTGTGAGCAAACGAGGGATAGATAAAGGGTTGAGTAGAAGGGTTGCTGCGTGCCGGCACCAGCATTGTTACAAAAGAGCCAGTCCTCGTAAGAGAGATGAAAATGATGCCATCAATCTTCATTTGGTAGCAGCCTTATAGGTTGTTTGCTGGTAATATTGTTACGAAGAGTTGTGAAGAAATGGTTTTATTTACAGGAGATGGACGATGATCGGAGCGTGATTGTAGCGCAGTCCGGCCTCTCGAGCTCTTCGTTCTCTTCGTCTTCTCTTCTCTCTTTTTGTGCCTGCCTTTCGTATCCGTTACAATATTTTGTTGTGTGCGTTTATGGTTCATTAAGCGCACTTTTGATAGCGGCGCATGTAACAAGTATTCTGCTACCATTCTTTATACAGTAGACGGCCGCCCACCACTTCCGCTTGTGGCGTCCAACCTTAATAACAAGGAGGTACTGTACAGCAGCGCAAGTTGCCATCGGCATTCTGTCCTTCGCTTAATTTTAGAGCGTCCACCTCTTTTCAATAATGAGTCCTTTTGGACACACAAACCACTTTCTTCCCTCTACAATCAGTAGAGGGATCACAAGCCTGAGCGTAACTGCAGCTACTTACCAGAGGTTCTTTACAACATTAATACAATACTTTTTGTACAAATGGTGACAATGTTAGCCTTTAGCACCAAGAATAAACGTCGTTTTTGATGCCTGAATGTTTGGCATCACGTGTGCCGCATTCGTTGCGCAGCGCGCATTTCTAATGAAGGAATATACAGTTATTGGACTACAATGTGCGACCCTTGACGATTGTCTGTTTCCAAGGGAGTGCGCTGCTCGACGTGACTAGGCTCATCGAGCCTTGCTAGCATTTCTGAAGGATATTGATTTGGCCTCCCGTTTAAAGACATTAATTGTGTTTTGTTTTGTTGTGTCTGTGTCTCCGTCATTTCTTTATTTCCTCTTTTCTTACCTCCTATTTTATTTTCCTCTATTCCCTCTTCCTGAAAGAGTAGGCAGAGGTTGTGCCCCTCTTGGTGGCACTTGTCAGCTTGCTGTCAGCTTTGTGTCGTTGTGTGTATATGTGTACATACCAAATAATAATATTCACTTCTAAAAAGTTGTCGCAGTTTCACCCGAAAGGCGAAGCATCAATTGCGATAGCAAATTTGTAGAGAGCTATACGGAGTAAGGATAGTAGTTTTATCAGCTGTACAAACTTGGACATGCAGCAGCACCGGCAACACACAGAACTGTTGTCGACACCGTCGGCGTTTTGCCCGCGTTCGCACAAAACGCGCGCAGCGTTGGTGACTGTTGCCGGAGCCTCTGGGGGCGGCTCGGAGGTTTTCGACCACATCAGAACGGGACACTCGTCGAGCAGCGTCGGAAGTCTTTACCACCTTCTCGCCTCACAACGTTTTTATATAAATAGGCATTTTGTGCCACAGTGAAACGTTGCCTCCCTTCCCCCCCCCCCCCCCCCCCCCCCCACGGCTATTCGCGTGTCTGAAGAAGTCGCGTTTGCTCTACATATATGGCGATTGTAAAGGAGGAAAGAGACGCTTAATTCTGGAGCCCTTAAGGGGGCACGGCGCAGAACGCGCGTTTGTTCTCCGCTGTGCGTTCACTCCAAGTGACAGCGCGCGTCCGATCACCCTTTCACTCGCACATACAGCGTTCAGCGCGCGGTGACAATTTCATCGCCTTTGACGTCATACGGAACCTCACGGCGACGGCGACGGCGACGACGACGGCAGAAATCTGCTTTGGAGTGTCTATATAATTGCTATCGCAATAAAAGATACAGCTCACTAAGAATGCTGCTGAACACTTTCTCGGACCCTCGCCCTTGTAGACTTTCATTCAGTGATTCGGACAGACTGCAGATTTACTGCAGATTTGATGCGGTCTGTCCGAAACAGACTGTAGTAGCAAATACACTACCGCAAGTATTGCATGTACAATAAATGCAAAGTATCATTGCGGGTAAGAAGGTAGTCGTATAAATGCTTTGTTTTAAAAGCTCCTTCGTTCTGAATCTAAATTAGGCCTTGTTTGCCGGGTGCTTATGTTGAATTAAGGATGCTGCCGTATTTAATATAAGCCTTATAACAATGCTAAGATAAACTCCGTTCATCACGGAAAGTAAAATGCGAAGTAGTGGAGTTTACCAACAATTTCATTTGCCCACAGCGATCCGACGAACAGTCTAGGACATCGCTTCCAAGGACAGACTATATCCAGGTCTATAGGTAAATCTATTCAGGTACTAAAATGCGAGTGTCAAATTTTTGTTACACTTCTCACATTTTCTTTATGGAAAAAATGCAGCAGACCGAACGAGTTGGAATCTATGTAGAGAGATGCTTTGTGTGAGTGCATGAATAGTCGAAACACGAGTACAGACACACACACACACACAACACACACACACACACACACACACGCGCGCGCGCGCGCGCGCGCACGTCCAAACACACAGAAAAAAAAAAGCGTGGGCGCACACAAATTATGCCGAACCCTTTGTTAAGTGCAGTTGCTGACTGCCAGTGAGTACGGCGGATGCCTTGAACGCGCGTCATGGTTTCAGTGGCAGCAGGCTTTCAGGCTTTTGTTTTCTTTTCCCCACATGGCCATCGCTGCCGCTGTCTTGAATGCGCAGAGGCGAGCGCCATCTGGTGGTGGTGCAAGGAACACAGTTGTGCGCACTGCACACGTACTCCCCTGTGATTGGTTGACCTATATCGGCAAGAGAAGAGCCATCTCGCAGCACCCACGGTCACGAAACCCGGCGAGGTTCACAATGAAAGGCTTCGCTTTTAAAACAGCAATCTGCTAGCTCGTAATAATTACACGATACGCGCAAACCTTAAGGTGCTTACAAATTATGGTAAAAAAACTTCATAGCATTTCACCATTTCGGCAAGCAAGCCTTATGAAAACATATCAAGAGGAACACGGTGACCACTGGAATATAGAACTGCAGAACCCATCATACGAATGCACAAGGATAAAAAAATGATGTGGCACTATGCATAAGCACCTAAACGACAATGTAAATGTAGAGAACTGGCACGAGATAAAAAAATAACGTAATATTTGGGCCTTATGGTTGGACATTTCGGTGAAATTGATTGACGACAAATTGACTACTGAATTCCACTGGCTGGTCGCGTCACTGCTTTTTGCAACTTTCTGTTCGCACTACTTTTTTAGTCATGAAATTCTACATTCTTGTTCGTTAACACTGATCACACTGTGCGTTTTCTGCCCCAAAATATTCAGCCATCACTCTTACCAAAGAAACCATGATTCCTCTTAGAGGGCGATTACGCCTCAATCTCGGAGAAACAGCTTCGTGGCCACACAATAACGGAGGCGCGTTTTTCACATCGACATGCGCCGGTGTTCTCATTATTACCTGCAGCACTTCAATAAACCCCTTCGCTTCCACTCCACCCTTCTCCCTCCCATCCCTCTCCCAAACCCGCACGTCGGAGGAGTCCTGATGTTACCCGTAATGGCACGGTCAATCTGAAAATCTCGTGATTTATCTGCGGCTCAGACAGGCGTGACCGAGACGATGCGTGACCAAGACACACATGGGGGCCAAAGTATAGCCAAGCCATCTAGCTGGTGGCGAACGCTCTTCTCGTGTTTCTCGTTTCATCCACGAAGGAGGATTCCCGCTTGAGAAAAATACGAGCCAGGCTTCTGCGAGATGAGCTTTGGGTCCGCAGGCTGAAAGGCAAAAGGAAAGTGGGAAAGCATCTGCCTGAACCGTTGGGGTACGGGCCTGCAGAGAACACAATGTTGCCTTTCGCGACCCGGCTGTATCGACGGAAGGGAATGATTTGGCCGCAAGAGCCATCGCTTGGCAAGGCGCCTGGAAATATGAGCACGGTAGTTGAGCAGAATTGGGTTGCATCGCGCGTCGTCTCGGCCACACGCGTGTGTATATCTCCCGTCGTCAGGATTAGGAGGCCCGGTTTTCTGATCGCCGTTTGGTCAGAGAAAAGCTGCCGCGGCTTCAGGCCTCGCTCCTTGAGATTCAAATCGTAAGTTCCGGTAGTGCTGCTGATTTAGAATGGCATTAGCGGTCCGTGCGACTCATTGGATGTGGCGGTTCTATTCTCCCTTTTTTTCTTTATCTGAGTTTTTTTTTCTTTGAGTTCCTAATTAATTACTTTACGGTGGATATTGGAATTTACGAATTGTAGCCGTTGAGATTACAAGGCGTATTTGAATCAATTTCCAGGATGACACCAGTTTCTAGATATTTTAAATGCGAAGCATTTCTTGGCGAACATTTGCTACTTTGACAGTATCTATCTACCTAGCCGCCTGCGTCTTTGTGCTCTCATGGTCGTTTGGTAAACTTGGTATGTACCAAAATTGGCATAATATGACAAGAGTACATGACGAGTATAAATGATATGTCATGACATAAATGTCATGATATGTGCGTCATGTAGGTCATGAAACAGCCGCCTACGTCTTGGTACTCTCATGGTCGTTTCGTTAACTTGGTAGGTACCAAAATTGCCATAGCGTGACAGGAACTCACGACGAACATTATTGGCAGGTCCTGACATAAATGTCATGACATGCGTATCATGTAGGTCATGCCACTGACTAAGCGAAAAAATAACACTAAAAAACTACTGGAATGGCTTCGGACGTGGGCACTAATTTAAAGAAACACTAAAGGGCGATGATAGACATCATAGTCAATAGCATGACTCAGCAAAAACGTGACTGACTCAGCGAAAAATATTAAGACTCAAAAGCGACTAAAATGGGTTCTGACGTGGGTACTAAGTGAAGGAAACACTAAAGGATGATGGTAGAAGTGATAGTCATGACCATGACTGCGCAAGAATGACAATGACTGAGCGAAAAAAGATTAGCACTCAAAAACCAGTGAAATGGGTTCGGACGTGGGCGCTAAGTGAAGGAAACACTAAACGATTGCGGTGGAAGAAATAGTCATGAGCATGACTAAGTCTTAAGGCTTAAGACCGAAGCTTAAGCTTAAGTCCTAAAGCCGCTTAAGCTTAAGCTAAAGGGACTCCTGAGGACTCATGACATGAATGTCGTGACATGTGTGTCATGTAGGTCATGAAAGAGCCGCCTACGTCTTGGTGCTCTCATGGCCTGTACACGGTCGAGCCGCCCAGCGCCGCAAGCCGCACCGCACGCAGGCGGTTCAGTGGCGGCGGGCGGTTGGAGCAACCGGGCACAAAATTCGATTCACGCTGGGACCGCTCGAGCGGTGCCGTACGCATGCGCCCTCTGGCTGGCAAAACAGATAACAAGCGACTGGCAACATGCAACAGCGCGGTCGCAGCGTTTGTGTGCTGGCGACCAGCAAAAGTTTGTCCCTAGCCAGGATTTTGTTATTACGTTTGTTTTCTTATTAGTTAATTTTCTGATTAGTTAGCTCGAGCGGTTCGCATGTGCCGGCATGCACACTCCGATTTGGGGACGCGATGTCTGTTGAGAGCTGGCAACCGAGAGGCGGGGCATAGATGTTCCAAGTCTGCAACTATCGTCAACAGCAGACGACTCTGGCATATTTTTGTCGACGTGGGTTCAAGCTTCCGTGTCACGGCGAAAACGCGACTCTTGCACTGTCACATTCTGTTCTGCGACTGCATGTGCTGCGTTGGCGCGGTGACCCACCTTTCGAACACTGTGCAGTGATCTTAGCTGCGTTTTTTTTTTCGTTTTCTTTCTTTTTAATTCATTGCTACCGCATAATGTTGTAACAACATACATCGCTATGTACTCGGTTGTGTGCGGCGCGATGGCGCATTTTTTGTAGATGTGCTAGCGGAAGCTTGCAAGACCGCGCGTGCACGTGAACACACTCGTTTTTAGCCAATGAACTAGGGATTTGTCGCAGCAACAGCGTAGCACGTACGCTGAAGCGCCGCAGCTTTATACAGGGTGTTCATATTTAAGTTTTAGAGATTTTGTAGAAATCGTCTGTGGCAGGTAGCATAATTCTTATCATTGAGCTGGGTTATTCGATGAGGCGGACATTAGTAACACGAGAAATCGAAACCCAGATTGAGCTAATTAACAAAAACTGACTAATGAAATTCTTAGTTAATTACTTTATGACACATATTGCAATTTACGAATTGGAGCCGGTGAGCTTCTCAGGCGTATCCACTTAGGACGAATTTCCAGAATGACGCCAGTTTGTAGATATGCGCCATGAAACTCAGCGTAAAAATGCATTGTTGTTCCACTTATTTTTTTACCAAAACGCTGTTTTATAGATTGCAGCACGAAACTAACTGGAACGCCAATGTATTTCGTCCCACACTTTGGGAAATAGTAGCTCGAAAATGAGACTTCATTAAGGACCACTATGGCTTGGGTGCCTCTTTGTTCATTGTCCAAGGAGTAAAGGTGGGCGAATGTAAATGTTTTCAAATACGAATTGAATAAAATATTATGTATCAAATATTCAATAGTCATACGACGACACATGTACCTGTAGTAGCAATATTTATTTCCTATAATTAAATTAGGTACCACACCTTAACTCGTGCAAGAGAGCTAAATATTGGGGACAAAGGATAAGTTTTAAATGCAGGACTACTAATTGTTACTTGAAAAAAAATTGACATAAATAGTCTATCAACAACTTTAGAGCCTGGCTGCAAAGAAGCTTTCCAAGAAAGAATGGCTGCTGAATGGCTAGCTTTCAAAAACGTGCAATATATTGTTCCCAAGAAAACATCAAAGTTGCAGAAAAAAAAAGAAAAGCTGATGAGGGACCTACGTGTCGTAGACATATGTAAAACTATTCGTTGCAAGGAAAACAGCACAGACTTGTAGCATAAAAGATCAGTCTGCTAGATCAAGAGATGTGTGGTCACCTTTCGTGCAAAAAAATGCTTATGGGAAAGTTTTGTTGCCAATATGACTGAAAGATACTTTCGTCAACGTGCTTGCCTTTGGGAGGCTAAATACACTTGTTCACATGCAAGTACCTGCCACGTATTCATTGTTAAAGAAGTTCAATTAATATAATGACACGAGAGCCTCCTCTGATCAGGCAAAAATAAGAGTTGTGTGGTCATATATAGATAACATTTAGAATGTCAAGGTACCCTTTCCCACATTATGCAAGTACTCATGAAAGACAAGAGTGCAAGAAACAGCATAAAACTAATGCAAAATCCATAACTGATTATGTATATGAGATTTTCATTTCATGTGGCAAAGTATTTCACAGGGCAGATAGGATGTGACATCTGTGATTCAGAGATACGTCATTGTATCGGGGCACAAGTATTGTACAACTGATAATTTTGGGAATAAAGAAATAACAAGCATTGATTCCCAGTATGTGACCATGCCACTTGTATCTTAAAAAGGACTATCATTTATATGTCAAGCTTGCACCATCATGTTTATGTGACCATACATGTGCACCCCATCTGTAATGAACCGTTGCTTTAAGTTATGACCACTGTCATGTCATTCCTGTACATTAATTATGGTTTTGCACAATACACCTAGAAAACTTTTGAGCGGCATTGCGGTACTTTTTCTTGTATGTGCACACCAGCTTTCTGTCACAACACCCACTTCGCGTCCATGATAAATGCTGCAGTCAAGCAAAAAAGAGTTTCAGACTAAGGTACCTAAACTGCTTTCATTCCAGAAAACCCCAACCAAGGTTTAGGTTCTTGAGGGCACAAGTTACTTGCGTCCTTTGATCTAAGGCTGTTTTCTGCATGCAATGAATTTTAGGATTTCTGCTGTGCAAATCAATGTTAACCTGATAAAAGGGATGGCGAGCCATAACTTGCATTTGTGATACTAGTTACTACTGGGGCCAGATTAACCTATGGGCTAAGGGGGCTGCAGCTCCAGGCCAGGGGGCCCTGTGAGAAAAATGTTTCCTTGAATTAAACTTTATTCCTTACGTACAGTACAGAATAAAACATAATGTGAACAAATACGTTGGGATCCCTAGCTCGAGGCTAGTTGCGATCCATAAGAAAACTATGTAGAGGAAGCAAAGCAATTAATTTAGCACAGACACATGTACTTAAACTCAGCAATAATATGCACTTTACATTAGAAGAATTAGAGAATACAATACAAAGAATCTTCGAAATGCAAACGGTATCATTGAACATCTACAAGTAAAGAAAAATGCACCAGAAAAAATAAAAAGGAAGCGGTGAATGTATTAATAAACATACGAAAGAAGATCACGAAAATGCAGTTTTAATTATCTCTGAAAATTAGCTGCATTTCTAACTTCTGTGGGCTGAACGTTCCTCTCGACTACTCCGACACTTCAAGTTCTCCGTTTACCACACACATTACATGCCTTTGGAACCAGAATATTTTGTTTTAGTGCACTGCGTGTACAGCGTCCTGATTCGGTAAAGTTGGTAGCAGAGAGTGGGTAGTCAGTAACGATGCTATTATTAACCATTACAAGAGTTAAAAATTTTAGTAATGAACTAAACGGTAAAATGTGTACGCGTTGAAAGAGCGGTGTGTTAGCATTGTAATGTGAGGAAGTCATAAAGCGGACAGCCCTCTTTTGAAGTTTTATAATTGGCTCAATGTATGAATGTCCCCGAGATGTAACACAGTACCACAGATGGCTATGGAACAAGCTGAAATAAATTTCTCGGAGGGTTTCTGTATCAAAACAATTTCGGCACGTGAGCAGAATATAACAACCCTTGCTGAGATTTTTGCAAAGCTTGTCAATGTGAGGTTTACGTAGAAACGACTCATCTAATTTCTACAACACCTCAGAAATTTAAGAGGACCGTTCGCCAGGGCCCTGTGGAAAATTTTAGTTATACTATAAAAGTTGAAAAGTGTCTTCCAAGGAGTATTCTACCACAAGAATTCTTTAAAACAGTACAGTAGCAGCCGAAATAGAAGCAAAGAATCTGTAGTACAAGAAGGTGACCTGCTCTTCGTGTACAGAGGCATTCTTTCTTTTGCCCGACCAGCAACGCAAAGGACCTTTCTCTCTTGCCTACTCCCATATAAGAAACCAGGGTTCGCCTCCTACTATATTTTTTTTGCAAAACACCTGATGCACCTTTCTTCAATTTTTTCTTATTTAGATCATGACAATGGCATAATACATCCATGTTATATTGAGAAGTCGAACTTCAATGAGTTTGCTGACATGATGGCAGATAATTAATGTAAGGAGATGGATCGTTGCAAAGGAGCATGAAGCTAAATAGTGTTCCCTCGTCAATTCCACGCCTTACGTCTCTCATGTTGCCTAGCTTTCTGTTGTCCTTTGGCGAGGCTACATGGTGACGTTCACAAAAGATTCACAGATGTTAGCCCTTCTCGCATGCCCATCTTGTACTATGAATTACTGTGGTGGCTAGCACTGGTAACATTAGTAGCCACCCTAACCGTGATTACGCAGCAACATGGCACCACCCATGCAGCCCAGACCACCCACTTCAATCCAATCCCAATTTGCACTTTTACTAGCTGTACACCCTGACAGCAAGAAATAAATGGTAAAATCCATCACTGCCTAGTCTCATCTCACACTGAGGACAAAGCATTAGGTATTTTTGTTGTTCTTATTGAGATCAGCTGTTTGTTCTGACACTGCTAGGACTACACAGGTAGTAAAAGTGGTTCGATTTCTATTTAGCAGATGGTACCACAGCAGTAGCGATGGTGATGCATTGACGATGCAGAACGCTACGAAGGTTTCATTGTTCACTGCATCATTAATTTCCTACTCTGCTCTAGTATTATACGTGATGACAGTGGTGAGCAAACGCCAAATATGCGCTGAGCAGATGGCACGGTGCATGTGAACATTCATCAGGGGGCTCGCTTTTACTAAAACTGGCTCAGATAGCGTGTCGATGAAGCGAAGCCTCACAGTAGTATTCATGGAAACGCAGCTTATATAGTTACAACATAGGAACAGTTGTTGCATCACTGCACCAACAGTGGTGGATGTATCGAAAGGATGGCAAGCAGACGCTGAGCAGCTGACGCAGCGCGGATGAACACATCTTGAGGAGCATTCAACCTTCCTATTGGCTAAGAAGCCCTGTAGCTGGCTCAGTGGTGCATTGACCTACTGAGATGCAGTATAACTCGCAAAGCACATTGTTCAGCATAAAAGGTTGGGCAGTGGCAGAGCAGGTGCGTTGCTGTGTCGTCACATCCACAAAAAATAGCATGCGGCACATTTGCATTGTTTACATTACAGCATATGACACCTAGCACAAAATTAATAATTGCAATACATGGAGCAGTGATATAACTTTTAAGCTGTTCCCTAGCCTCCCCTCTTCGTAAAGAGTAAAATGTGCAGAGACAACACTGCAAACAAATAACACGTGCACAAAGCAAGGAAAGCTGGTTTGATACAATACCTATACTGAGATGCAAAGAGCACGAACGACCAGCAGTGCTTCTGCAGTGTTTACTTCAGAGCACATGCATAAAAAGCACCTAAAATAGCTTGTAGTGTGTGTCCAACTCAGCAGCTGCTTAGCTACAAGAAATTTCGGCTAATGAGAAAGAGGTTTCATTATTTTTCAATGTATGTGTACAAGTACGGTTTGTTGCCGCCTCCTTGAATTTTGGCATCCTTGAATTTTGGGTCTAATGTTCTGTATGCACGGTTCACTTCAGAGCATATGCACATCGCACAAAACGAACACTTATACGCCTAGCACCACTGCGACACATTGCACCTATACGTAACAGTACCCTTCACTTCGTAAAGTAAGAACCCCAGCTCAGCACTCAAACGTTCTGTACGTGTTCACGATCACCAAGGCGCATCGCAGCCCCCAAAACAGCTCACATGAAGCCAGGGACAACCTGACATACTTTGACATTCTTTCTTCCGTGTTATTTTCTCGCATGTTCTAGTAGCTCTTTCCAATCTACATAGATTCTGAAGCTTGCTAGGAACACTGAAGAAAAGCGTTACTTCTGCCTTAGTAACTGTATTTTTATTGCGATAGCAATTATATGGACACTCAAAAGCAGATTTCTTCCGTCGGCGTCGCCGTCGCCGTGAGGTTCCGTATGACGTCAATGGAGATGAAATTGTCGCCGCGTGCCGAACGCTGTATGTGCGAGTGAAAGGGCGCGAGGGACGCGCGCTTTCACGGGGAGTGAACGCACGGCGGAGAACAAACGCGCGTTCTGCGCCGTGCTCCTTAAGGGCTGCAGAAGTAGGCGTCTCGTTCCTTCTTTACAATCACTTTATTACAATCAATTGTAGAGCAAACACGCCTTCTTTCGACGCGCGAAAGGCCGTGGGGAAGGGGGGAGGGGGAGGGAAGGGAGGCGACGTTTAGCTGCGGCACCAAGTGCCTATTTATATCAGAGGCTCCGGCAACAGTCACCAACGCTGCACGCATTTTGAGCGAACGCGGGCAAAACGCCGACGGCGTCGACAACAGTTCTGCGTGTTGCCGGTGCTGCTGCATGTCCAAGTTTATACAGCTGATAAAGCTACTATCATTACTCCGTATAGCTCTCTACAAATTTGCTATCGCAATTGATGCTTCGCCTTTCAGGTGAAACTGCGACAACTTTTTTTAGATTATGTTACACGTTGTGTACGTAAGTAATTGTAATACAATGCTTATTTTATGGAAAGTGGCAAGGTGCTTCTGCTTTGTTTAATTTTCTTTCGGTGTTTTGTATTCGGTCAACAGACCTTGCATCAGACTCTGTAGGATGCCTTCTGGATAGTCAACAATAAAGCGAGATAGCCCAAGGCGCACAGTGTCTTTGTTTGAGAGATTCTGTCTTCGGGATGAAAAACCTTGCACGATTGGTTGCTATCGCTGATTACGGAACATGCCTGGATGAAATTACGCAAGACTGCGCGTGCATAGCGCTACTGTTTTAGATTTTTTTTCTTTCGTCGCCGTTCATGATATGTTCCTTGTGTTCAGACAAACGAAATCTCAACAACAATGACATGGAAGCGCGGCGGCTTCTACCACCGCAAAGTTCGTTTTCTCTATTGTTAAAGTGCCAGATCAAGCAGCAGAAATAAGCTTGCTGTGGCTTTGAATTCCTATGTAAAAGGAACGCGCGTCTTTTGTGAACATATCATGCCACATCATGGCTCTGCCACGATGCACGCCTCTCCTACGTACTAGCACCGTACTAAAACAAAAAAGTTTTCCTATACATTTAAATTGGAAGCGCAAGTGGCGCCCTTCGAAATGGCGCGAGCACTGAATATAGTAGAACTTGTGGCGTTACTCAGCAGTAAGTCTTGTTTCTGTGGATGAGTGGCTCATGCAATATTGAAGGCACCATTCTGAATTCGCCTTTATGGACAGTCGGCGGGATCAAGGGTTGCGTTCTCGGCTTCGTCATACACCGCAATTTTCTCCTATTCGCCACCTTCTCAGTTATTATTGTATCACAGGTCTGCTACGGCCTCTCTGATTGGCTCGAAATGCCAACATTAACGATTTTGACACTGTTGAGAAAAACAGCTATCGTCACGAAGGCCTCTTACCAATATCCACACTTCTAATTGCATTTAGTGCACTTTATACTGTACGTTGATTGAATTATTCACGTGGTGTCGGAAGCAGCACTACTTTGCTCTCCTCACTTTCCATGCAGAGGAAGGAACTAAGACAAGAACTATAATGAAAAATGAACCGCAGCGCAAGAAGACGCCGAAAAAGGACGAGATGCGCAGAAAACCAATCGTGGTCGTGTCGAGTACGGGCAAGCTGTAGTCATGTAGTCATCATTGCAGCTTCGCCATCTCATTTTGAGCCGTGCTCCCTCAAGGGCTGCAGAAGATAGCGCCAACCTTTCCCTTTCCCTCAAGAACCACTTACCTACCGCCGCGCGCCGAACGCTGTATGTGCGAGTGAAAGGGCGCGAGGGGCGCGTCTTTCACGGGGAGTGAACGCACGGCGGAGAACAAACGCGCGTTCTGCGCCGTGCTCGCTTAAGGGCTGCAGAAGTAGGCGTCTCTTTTCTCCTTTACAATCACCATATATGTAGAGCAAACGCGCCTTCTTCGGACGCGCGAGAGGCCGTGGGGGAGGGGGAGGGAAGGGAGGCGACGTTTAGCTGCGGCACCAAGTGCCTATTTATATCAGAGGCTCCAGCAACAGTCACCAACGCCGCACGCATTTTGAGCTAACGCGGGCAAAACGCCGATGGCGTCGACAACAGTTCTGCGTGTTGTTGCTACCAAAGCCGCTCACCTTACTTCGTATGACATTGCTGTGTTGCTATCGCATTCATTGCTTCGCCCTTAGGGCGAAACTGTGACATTTTTGCGAAACTGTGACATTTTTTTTGTCATGCCGTCACCGTCATGCCTTTCACACCGACCTAGTGGCTCATGTTTTATAGTAACTAGGACCACAAGTCTCGTTGACGTCATGCCGTCGTGGTGATTGTATGTTCATCACTCCTGCTTTATCATCCAAGTCTTCTCATGCCGTCGTCGTCACACCATCGTCGTCATACAGTCATCGTGCCATACTGTCGTCGGGATGCCGTCGTGCTTTTACCAGCAGCGACAGTCCAGCTACGTCATCCGACTCTCGTAATGCCGTCGTCGGCACGGTGTCTTTCAGCATTGTCGTCACATCAGAAAATGTCACCCCATTGTCATCTGCCGTCATCGTCATACCGCCTTCATCCTCCCACAGATGGTCCATTCTACCATACTTTTGCTGTCGTCATTCAATCGAGATTATACCGCCGTTGCCGTGTCATCACTGTGATTGCGCCGTCGTCAAACCGTCACTGTCATTAATTTATTGTCATATCGTCGTCGTCATGCTGTCGTGGTCGTGCCATTTCAAAAATGAATACGTCTTGTTAGCTCACTGGCTACAATTCATAAACAGCAATATAACCCTTAAAGTAATTGATTAAGAAGTTAATTGGTGAAATTTTGCTAGTTCGTTGAATATGTGTTTCGATTTCTCATCCTTATAATGTCCGCCTCGTCGAATAATCCAGCTCAAAGACAGGAATTATGCTATCGGCCACAGGCGATTTTTAAAAATTCCGGGAAAATTAAAAATTATAACCTTTAAAAGCGCCGACCATTCGCAATTTCCGTTCTACTAAAAGATCTCTGTGGAAAGCCTGTGCCCGCATTCATGCTGCTGTTCTCTATAGAACTCACAAAGGTGCATTCCAAGCACCGAAGAGGACAGCACGTATACTTAGAGAAAGTTTGGTTATATCACTCTCATAGGTAAATTGAAGTGAAAGATTTGAAAAAAAAAATTACTGCTCCACGCGCATGTTTTTCTTGCACTGTGCGGCTGGTTCAATAGTGTGCCCGTCACGCTAAGGAAAAGCAGAAACTTATTTTTCTCTTTCCTTCCTTTTTTTGCGCTTGTCACAGAGACCCGCCGGCTAAAATAATGGCGTCAACAAAAACGCTGTATGCGCAACAGTAAAGTTTGTAGCCTCGGCAGGCGAGAGGTGTCTCCTCGGGAAAATAGCGGAAGAAATAACAGCGCCGTGAGAAGCTGTCGTTGTCAGCTTTGTAATCATCGACAGTGGGGAGGACTGCAGGCGTCATTATTTCCGGGAAGCGATCCAAGCGTGTGGAAGTTCAAGCAGTACATGGGACGCGCCTCTTCCGCTCATTACGATACGTCGGTGTCATTGCTAGGAAGACACAAAAAAAATGGGGGAAATGATATAAAAAAGAAAAACTCGGGCTACAACCTCCGGACACCCAGGCGCTTGACGCGCTTGTTTTTGTGTTTGCGCGCCGCAATCGCTTTCACCTGCTTTTCTTGTCAAGCTCGTTAAGCGAAACGTCGACTAATGGACCGGCATTGATGTCGCTGCCTAATTGGCTCGCGCTCGGCCGGACGCTATACGGAGTAATATTGGCGATTATGTTTTAACTAAGCCTGCGGTACTCACGATAGTAGCAACACAGGCTGCGTTCGAGCGAGGAAGGAACTCCTTGTGGGACTTCTGGTTGACAATTGATCAACGCCCCCGCAAAGCGAAGCCACGCCCCGTTGCAGCATCTGCCTCTTTATCAAGTCGGTCGTGTTCACATGGCCACCTCGACGCTTTTCGGCATGCCACTGCCCGATCGTCTTACAGCGTGGACACAGCTCTTAATGCGGTCGCTCTACACCGACAGGCGACAAGGCTGCGCTCCTGATAGTAATTGCCCTCGCGGGTCTTGTAGGAAGTACCAGCTCCTCGCAAGCGCGACAAGCGCCGTATAAGCAGCCAGTCGCGTCTTCATTTTTTGCTTGTGCAAAAGCAACTTCTAAGCATCACAGAACCACGCTTTAGGCTGGACAGATAAGCACGAATGAAAACAATGTGAGCTAGTTAGTGGCAGACGCTCTCTTAGTAGAGCGTACAGAATACTTTATTGAGGCGAAAGCCTGAAATGCCTCATCATACGGTGGCCTTGAAAACACTGCTTGCGCTACAGAAAGTCATGTGATCTCGACTTGCGCTCGTGACGCTGGCGCTTGCTTGCTGGCTCAGGCCTCGACCACGGCTGCTACAGGGCAGAGCTGACGAAAGGGAACGCCGCATCTGCCGACGCCGACGCGGCGGTGGTATATGCTCGCTTGCGTTCGTTGCGGCATGCACGACGCTCAGCCAGGTCCTAGCGGAGTCGGTGGTATAGGTCTCCGAGGAAGATTTGGTTGTGCATCCATGAAGGAATGAAAGAAGAAAGAAAGGAATATATCTGCAAGTGAGCGACTGAAGAGTCAGATCTGAAATGTATATAAAGAAAGAAAGAAAGAAATGGGAAATGAACAATGCACTTTCTGCGTGTGCGTGTCTGAGGTCTATGGAATAGATATAGGGCAAAACAAATATACATGGAATGGTTCAATGAAGGGCAAGGAAATATTCAAGGAAGGGTTCAACAAAGGGCAAGGAAACATTCAAAGAAGGGTTCAATCAAGTGGCAAGGAAAGTGAGAAGGCTTTAGCTCTCATGTCTGTTCGGAAGGACCTAAGGACAGCGGCATTTCTTTTCCTACCATTTTGTTTGACAATATGCTGTAGTCATATGCCGTACCATCGCATTGCCTTTATTTGATATTTATATGTCATTTGGAAAATATGACAGTGTGGAGCAACAAATCCAGAATATGGAGGAAGAAAGAAAGGGGGAAGGCAGGGATGGTGGCCAGAAATGCGTCTGGTTGGCTGCCCTACACTGGGGGACGGAAACGAGGGAAGAAAGGTGAAGTAGTAAGAGGCAGGGGGAGGCTGTAAGGAAAGACGCGGTGACTTCGCGCATGTCCGAAGAGGGCCCCACCAAGTATACCGTGTGTCCCAGCCTACGTTAGCAAAGGTAATCAAAGAAAGAAAAGATTATAAAATCATGGCACAAGATACCATTATTAGGCCTACAGTATTCCGTCATCAGAGGATTGTCTATGGAACACCGTCCGTCTTACAATTGTATCTTGCACCGTCCCTTTTTATTCTTTTTCTTTCTTTGAACAACTTGGCAAAGTTTGCTGGGACAGCCTGTATAATAACCAACAGCACTTATTAGGCTGATATATATAGTTACACCTTTGCGCGGCCAGTCTTGATAAGATGCAACTTTCGTAAAATGATACGCCTAAATGATATAAAGTACAAGGCAGCGTGTTGTGAAAGGTGGTGATGCGTCCAACTCGGAAGCAATCACGTCAAATTTTTATACCTGGTGCAAAGTCACATGCATGCCGAACTCTATAAATCTTAATTATATGCTTTCTCTTAGCTTTTGTGAAAACTCAGACGAATTTAATTTTGATCAGTGTGCTGCCACTGACACAAAAGGGAAATTTTAAATAAATTTTGGTGTTATGTGCAATAACGAGGATAAGATAATGAGGCACGCCGTAGTGGCGGACTCCGGGCTAATTTTCACTACCTGGGATTCTTCAACGTGCACCCAGTGCACGGTACACAGGCGTTTTCGCATTTCGCCTCCGTCGAAATGCCACCGCCATGGCCAGGATTACATCCCGTCTGCTTGGGCTTAGCAGCGCCACGCCGAAGCCACTACACCCACAATTGTAGTGTACGCAAAAAGTTCACTTGAAGTGTGTGTTTTCAATACCACGAAATGACACAAACTGACAGCACGCAGCATTACCATGTGGAGATAAAACATGTTGTTACATCTTCACCGTACTGTTTAAAGAAAGAAATACTGTTTTTCGCCCAACAAACACGAGATGTTTACATTCTTCATGTGCATGTGCTTTGAAATAAAGCTTTGGTTGTATTAAAAATTGTTTTTTTTCTCATTCCTGGCATGCGAGTCGGTAAGAGGAGCAGACTGGAGGAATGATTACATCAGAGAGCTGTCTTCAGGTTCCGAAAATGTAAACGAAGGCTGTCGGACGGAGAAGTTCGTGTTCGGTTCGTTTTCAGGTTCCGACTTATATATATTTTCCGGTTGGTTTCAAGTTAAGCTCCGGAGCAACACTATAACGCTTCGAACCAGCTTGAACCGGTTCATATGGGTTTATACCTGTTCGTAATTAAGGCGAATGAAAAGTTTTATCCATATAGTCGAATTTATTTGCGCGATATACAGACTTTACTAGAAAACCTCTTACTTTACCGCGGCTTTAATTTACGCTAATTTCGTGATTGGGAAATGTCGTGTTGACAAGGGCATGCGAAGTTTTAGGAAAGAAATATGGGCACAATGTTGGAAAATAAAATTATAATTAGAAAGCTACTTCTGCTGGCTCCCAAATTGTGGCGCATTCAATTGACTAGGCTGATGAAGCGTGCGCTATGCTATTCTTCTCAAGTGCCCTACGGGGAACCTCCGGGATCACAGAGAGGGAGTGCAATACTTCTATGAGCCATTGAGGCCGGTGAACGCAATTTGTCATCTTTGGTGGTCAAGGATCCACCATCTCCTTTGCTCACCATGTAGTGAAGAGACGTGAGGCTTCATTTTCTGACCAGCCTTCCCTTTTAAACTGATTCGCACCCACTGCGACATAACTATCTTACTTGTGGCGCATGCAGAAGCCTAAAGCCTGTACCAGTAATTAATTATAACGCCAAGTTGTCATCATCAGTTTTATTGCATCTTACCTTATCGCTTTTCGCCGAAGTGTATGCGACTTGCGTTCACGTTTAAACGAATCGTTTGGCCAAGTTTGCCAACACGACGACCACTGTTGTCGACCCGTCACGTCAGATCACAGCTAAACTCCGAAAATTGTGTATGGCGACGTCCACAGAGTTAGAACTTACAGCACGGCTGTTGTAGCACGAAGGGCGGCCTTCCTTATTTATATATCAACGAGAAGAAATAAAGCCGAGGGGCCCGAATTTATCAATCATATCATAAGAAGGCAACACACGAACACACCAGCGCCACCACTCACAAACCATGCCGGTGGATGAGCATCCTTTCTGCCGCAGGCGTCACAAGTACGTGATCTTCTTGGGTCCATAAACCCACACATGCTACCTGAAGGCATCAATGTTGCTGGATTAGAGACCATCGTTATGTAATGAACGAGAAGAAAGGGAACCGAGGGGCCCGACTTTTATTATTCATATATCATAAGAAGCCGACATACAAAGACGCCAAGGACACCACAGGGGAAATTACTCGTACTTGCTAATTGAATTGAAGAAATTTTAGATTGATGGAAATGAAAGTGGATGACTAACATGCTGGCTAACACACCCATGATTAGTTATAGTAGCAAAACATAAATACCCCCGAAAGAGTATGGGCAAAACGGAGCCGCGGTAGCTCAATTTTTAAGAGCATCGCACGCGTAATGCGAAGACGTGGGATAGTTCACCAGCTGCGGCAAGTTCTTTTTCCTTTATCCCCCCCCCCCCCCAAAAAAAAAACACCATGTTAGATATATTTTCTTAGTCACTCCGTGAATAATAGATACCTTTCACGTGTTTCCTGGATACTGTAGGCACGTTAAGAGGACATAATTCAAACTTCCACGCGAACGTGGAGGTTTCAATGTGGAAATGTTTCTGTGGAGCTTGTAAGATAATTCCTTGTATTTCGCGCATTATTCTCATAGTTCATGAACCAGCGCCGAATAGCGGGCAGTTGGGGAAGCCTACAGAGTCGGCGAAGACTCGTTTGCGCTGGAGCAGGGAAACGAGTCGTCGCCCGTCAAGTATTCTCGCCAGCGTGAGCCTGCAGGCGAACCATCAGCGCATCAATCTCGGGGGGAAAGCCCCTGCCCCATCACAAGTCACTGCCCCTTGGCCACAGGACTGCCGGGCCAGACATCTTTAAGCTAAACTTCGAGCGCGCCCTGTCATTCGCGATCACCTATTTCTCGAGTGAGCTGTTCCTTCTGTTACTTCCCGGTGGGCAACATTATCTGGTCAACGCTGTCTCTAGCGTCTCTTGTACACAGACCATTTCCGTGCACACATGTTTCTCTGACTCCGTATCGTATCCGCAAGACGTTAATATGCAAATTCCTTTTTTTTCTGTGATCGTTTTTCTGCCCGCTCCTTTATCCCATTTCAAGGTGGGCGAAGACAGCGCTTGTGCTTTCATTGGTCTTTTAATTTGTTTTACTGAGTTCTTTTCCATTCATTTTCTATTTATCATGTAGCCAGATCTATTTCTATTTATCATGTAGGCTCGTTCTGCGAAAATTTTATTTTTATTCAGGTTTTACGAAAAAAACATAATGCAATTGCATTTTGCATCCCTCAACCACATTGCTCCGCACTTCGCTACCTCTGCCAACACATATAACTGTAATTTAGTTCACAATTCACTGCAACGTAAGGGAAAAAAAAAAGTTAGGGGGGAAAATGTGAACGCACATCTAAGGCATGCCGACCATATACAAGTAAAAAGAGAGAGAGAGAGATAAAGGGCGCGTCTAAGAAATCACAACCCTACTTTTTTCCTGCGGGGCTTCGCAAGTTACCGAGATGTCCTAAGAAACCTTCCGTGCCTATTTTCTGTAAATAAAAGCTTTATTAAGGTGACGTAGGCCAACTAGGGGATTCTTCTGCGCAATTTTGCTAGCCCTTAATGGTCTTTCACTGTGATCACTTCACTTGGCGTTGAATAGTGGTCTCTCTTGTGATGTGTAATGATGATCTTGGCTATTGTTTTTTGCACTTTTTCTGATGCATGAATACTGGCATCCTTAGTGAGGACAATGTTTCCGTGCCATATGTCCAGCTCTGCTACTGTTTTGCATTGAAAGTACTGTTAAAACATTAGCTACGCTGGGGTGTCCTATTCCTAAGATTACGTCAATAAAGGAAACTGAACGAGCCCGTAAACTAAGTTATGTTAATTATAAGAGCAAGAAAAACCGAAATATTTATTCCACTGATTTCATCGAAGAACAGGGCATGGCTTTGTTAAAGAATTAGAAAAAAATTCGGTTTCGGCGTCGGCATCGGCAACGTTGTCCGTTAGAGAAAAATCATGCCGAACCACGCATCCCGAACCGAGGAGGCTCCGTCTGGCGCATAGACGATACTGAACTAACTGAATTTCCCAAAGTAAAATGCGTTAGCAAAATCGCCAAGTGCCACTTACGCACAACCTACAGACATGAAGCGCCGGAATGCAATTTGAATATACAAGAGAACATAACTCTGTTACGCGGAAACTCAAGCACAAACCCCTTTTCTAGCTGCCGTTTGAGGTCTGTCTTAGTGGGAGCGGCGCGCCATCCAGATGGCGCTAGCCTCCGCGCATCTGTGGCAGCGGCAGCATCCGCCATGCGGGGGAAGGGAAGAAAATGAACCACAAAGCTCGCGTATGCATAGAGTTCACCGCCAGCGTTTTCAGGTAAACATTAGGGTTACATAAGCAGCAGTTTCCGGGAAGCGTGAGAAGCAGTCAGGTATCTTTAAATGATGTTCCGTTCAACTCTTAAAGGCGAAGCTTAAGCATCCTCCAACTTTTTTTTTTTCTCTGCTCGCTCCCACATTGGTTGTTATCCATACTGTCAGTTCGCCAACAGTAACACAACAGCACAATGACTTACCCGCCGTGGTTGCTTAGTGGCTTTGGTGTGTCGCTGCTAAGCACGAGGTAGCGGGATAAAATGTCAATCGCGGCAGCCGCATTCTCATGGGGTGGAATTCAAAAATGCCCGTGTACCACGCATTCGGTGCAAGTTAAAGAACCCCAGGTTGTCAAACTTAATCCTGTGTCCCACGCTACGGTGTGCCTCATATTCAGATCGTGGTATGGCACCTTAAACTACATGAATTATGATTACCAATGACTGCAGTTTGATGAGAAAACCGGGTGAACACACACCAGTCATATATGGTCGTTGGTGTTGCTGTCAGAGTCTAACCATTGCGATAAAATGCCGACTGCGCCAAGTAACTGTCGCCAAGAATTCAAACAGTTTGCGAGGGCTTTACGGGCAAGGTTCCCACTGTAGTTTGATTGAGTTTTCATTGAGACTCTGGTGCATGAATGAAACGTGCGATTAATAAGTAGCCAGCCTCACCATGGCCTTTCACGTTGTAGTTTTCTTTGCGTGTGCCTATTTCAACATTCTTCTTTCTAAGAACCTCAAACATCGCCGTTGTCCTCTTGATATGACTGCGTCGACAATTCACAGTGCGCATGCTCATGAGCTGCTGTTTTCATTTAGGCGTGGGTTTTGAATACTATGCTGTATGATACAAAACGTTGCAGAGAATTAAAATTGTGATGAGGCGAAATGCGAGAACACCCGTGTACTAAGATTTGGGTGCATGTTAAAAAACCCCAGGGGGTCCAAATTTTCCGGAGTCCCCCACTACAGCATGCCTCATAATCGGATCGTGATCTTGGCACGTAAAACCCCATAAATAAATAAATAAATAAATAAATAAATAAATAAATAAATAAATAAATAAATAAATAAATAAATAAATAATTATTAAAATTGTGACATCTGTGGTGTATAAACGGTGACATTGCATGAGACTGTACGTTCCGTAGGATTACAATAAAGAGAACTGCAGGCTTCGAAAACACTTTTGCAGAGTTTCTTTTTTATTTGTTGTTTTGTTTTCGTTTCTAATAAATTCTGACATATGCGTTCGATTTACTAAATTAAACAAGCTAATATTTTACGTGATTGAAATAAGTATTACGTGAAGTGAACCTCCTGTACAATTTTTCATGGTTCTGCTAACGTATTAGTATGTAAAAAATGTTGAAGTCACTGCACTCAAGTTTCCTCCTGCATGGCTTTCTAGGGTACTGCTTTTAGTCACGGACAAGGCGTGTGCGTCCCGCATTTCCATTGTGGCCAAACTTGCTGCAAAAAAAAAAAGAAGCCGTATTCTGTTGTGTCACCGTTCAGCCTGTAAGTGTATGTCACCTCGTATTGTGCGCCAGCTGCAAAGAAAAGGTAACTTTTCCAGAACCGAAAGTTCGGGCCTCCGCTTGAAAACCGACGAATGCGGAAAGTATCGGCTGGCTTTTGGAGCACAAAAAATTAGCAGACTCCTGCCGAAATCCCGGCGCCAGTGGGGCGTGGCCAGGGCTGAGTGTAATGCGATTATTTAATATCACGCTGAGCCGGGCTTTTGTCCTTCATCGGCTATTCAAAACAGGCTGCACTTCTAATCTAATTCCGGCAGCTACACCGTCCCCAGGGTACTCACAATGCCGCTAGAGGAAGAGAAGAAAGGCTGGAAGATAGAAGCAGGAAAAAAAAAAAAGTAAACGACGCACTGGGCGCTCGATGCAGCTGTAGTCATTGAAGCGTGCTTCCCGGAATTTCCTAGAAGTCTTATTTGTCGGACTTACGTTTTGTTTTATTCTCTGGTAATTTTTCTCACAATAACAGAAATGCGACAGTGAATGAAAAAAGACGTACTAGTTTCAATCGTATGGCCTTTGTTTAGTGCAATCTATTTGCGCACAATCACAATTCGTGTTCCGTAGATGAATCTTTCATATGAACTTACTCATTGCAAACTCTACACAACACATTCAATCAGTTGTCCTTTCGGGGTAGCATGCTCGACGAACACCTGCTGCGAAAGTGTTTCCCTGCTTGGAAACACTTTCTAAGGAAGCAATTGAATTTGGCTTAGGCTATTCGGTGATGCCTCCGGGCACCCACGTGTACAGAAAAAGTTGGAAAAAAGGAATAGAAAATAACGTATTGTGCACAAACGTTGTACATCCGAGGATGGAGTGCGTCGGGAGACGGCGCGGTAACTCTTCACCCAAAATTGTTCATGTAGTGTGCTTTCTTTGGGCAGCCACAGTGAACTGAGGCGAAACTATCAGGATGAATTCTGGCGCCGCGAGGTCGGCAGGAAAGTCATAGTTTGCGGAGGAGATTCATTTCCGTTTGCTTGTGATAAAGTAAATGTGGCAAAGCGTCGGGCAAGGATTTCAATGTCAGTAATTGACGACGGCCAGGTATGGAGGTTCGTCGAACTGCTGGTATCTTCTGAACCACAGCTTGCCGAACGATGAACCGCATACGCGCAGAGTCCTGCGAACAGTCATGTGCTCGCCGAGACAGCTTGGGCTCCGCACTCGCGCCGCAAGGAAACAACTTTACGTCTGTTTCGTTTTCCATCGCTGCCGCTTCCATAATTTCTAAGACAATTAGTCAAGTTCGACATACTGCAGCAGCTTCTTGCACATTTATCGCTCAACTTTCCTTCAGATTCTCGCCTTTCGAACCTGGAACTGCGTTACCGCTGCAGTATGTGTTGTCGACTTGTAGTCCGCAGACTACAATGGTTTTTAGCCTCTTGCAGATGGGTGTTAACGTCTGCCATATTGACAACTTGATTGGGGGGGGGCAGTAACTGAATATCTCACTTGTGGGCTGCGGTGGATTGAAGCCGCGAAGTCGAGAGAGAGCGCAAGTGTCGGAGTTGAATTCAGTCTGCACGCGGAGTTGGCGTTCTGCGGAACAGGTGATGTTTGTGCCCGTGATTATCGCTATACAGGAATGTTTATGCGAAATATGTCCATCGTGTCAAACAAAATGGACAGCAACCACTATATAAAATAAATTTTCTCCCATCTAAATGAAGAGTGGGCTCCGACACTGACGTTTTGCTTGTTAGATCAACATGCAGGATAGAAACATTGCCTAGAATACAGCTGGCAGGTCAGCAGTCAGCAGATTTCTATAAATGTACAAACGTTCTAAAAAGCGCCTGCTATACTCCTCGGCAGCATGACTTGTGTTTTGACGCTAGTTCTAGCAAGCAAGCTCCTTATTTTTATCTTCAGGTGCAGCAAAAAGAACACTTGCAGTGGATGTCACTTGCTGCCACTGAGTTTCTTTGTTAAACGGAAGCGTTTTTTTTAAATGCTAAGCATTTCTTGGCGAACATTTGCCACTTTGACAGTATATATCTATCTATCTATCTATCTATCTATCTATCTATCTATCTATCTATCTATCTATCTATCTATCTAGCCGCTTACGTCTTCGTACTCTCATGGTCGTATCCTTAACTTGGTATTTACCAAAATTGGCATACTATGACAAGAGTGTCATAGTATGCCAATTACTATGACACTTACTATGACAATTATCTATGACAATTATGACAATCTATGACAATTACTATGACAATGCTTCACGACTTGAAGTCGTGAAGCATTGCGCATAAAGGGCTGCAAGCTTTTCAAGCATAATACATCGTCCATGTTTGATGAAATCGACTGTTATTGCATCTTCTCCAGCCGCTTTTCTGCGGCGAATGTCTAGCAAGGCTCTTCTAACTTCATCGTTAGTTATAGAAGGAGCCTCTGTATCCTCTCCATGACTACTTCAAATCGAGGTTGCGTCGCTACTCTGAGCCTGTTATTACCATAATAACAGCCTGTTATTAATAATAACAGTCGACAATAACAGACACACGTTAGTGCAGAATTCTTTTGATGCTTTCACTATATGATCGAAATAGCTGATCACATTACTCTGTTTATCTTCCAGTGCACACACTTCACCCTGTCCTCTGCAAAGTTTTACTCTCACTGATTTCATGCTGCAACCATTTTCTACTGCTCCCTCGATTATCCGAAGTTAAAATTTCGAATATCGCGTACTTTCTTCCTTGTTTATCAGCTTTTACGGTTCAGCGAATTCTATCTGATCTCTTGAGTAAGACGCTTTCATGCTTTGTCGTTTCTTTATTAGGTCCTTTGCTGCTTGGGAAAGCTTTAGGACTTTTCCAGGTCCACTTCCTGTTACTGCGCTTCCTGTAGAAGGTATTCGTTATTTGGAATGAATTCATTCCCGCAAGTTCTTTCCGCAAGGAGATTGTCCATCATTCATTCGAAAGTAGCAGGGACATTGCAAAGCCCAAACGGCCTAACGTTTATTTGATATAGGCCGTCGGGCGTCACGAAAGCATTTCTCGGGCGATCGGTGGAAGCCATAGGCACTTGCCAAAAACCTGAGCGTAAATCGAGCGAGAAAAAAAGCCTAGGCGTCGTCGATGCGCAGTAAGGGGTAGACGTCTTTGCGAGTTATCTTATTAAAATGGCGGTAGTCGACGCAAAATCGAATGGACCCATCTTTTTTCTTTACGAGGAGTACAGGAGACGCCCAGGGACTATTAGAGGGTTGAACCACTCCCCGCTCAAGTATTTCGCTTACTTGGTTTTCAATAACACGGCGCTCAGCGAGTAATACACGATAAGGCCTCTGGCACAGTGGCGCGTGGGTGCCGGGTCGACCTGTATGTACAGTCAATGTGCGGCCTAGTGGTGCCAGTTTACAGTCGAACGCAGATTGGTACTTCCGTAGACGGCTGAGAAGCTTTGAGCGCTGCGTAGGGCTCAGGAGGGCATCTACTAAGCTATGGAAGACGTCTTGCGTAGACTGGGAGCAACGTGAGCTATAAGTCAACGTGTTCATGTCCGAACAGGTGTTGTCAAGTGGTGCGTCAAAAAAAATTAAATTATGGAGTTTTACGTGCCAAAACCACGATCTGATTATGAGGCACGCCATAGTGGGGGAACTCAGGAAATTTGGACCACCTCGGGTTCCTTAACGTGCACCTAAATCTAAGTACAGGGGTATTTTCGCATTTCGCCCCCATCGAAATGCGACCGCCGTGGCGGGGATTCAATCCCGCGACCTCGTGCTCAGCAGCCCAGTGGTGCGTCAAAGATGCTTACTAAGTCGGCAAGCTGAAAACGTCCAAGGCACTCGCCACGACGTAAGACGAGGGGCGTGGCCTTAACGTTGGAAACGAGCATTCGCGTGCAGCGACTTCTGGCAGTTAGGACAGCGAGGGGAAGTGAACATCGTCGGCAAAGAAAAATGTGCCGATGGGACAAAAGAAGGCAGTAGTGTCAGTGGCGAAAGTGGAGCAGGCATTCGCAATCATCTAAGAGTGCGGTAGGATCATGGTGTCTTCTGTAACGATCAGTTTGTCACCAAATCTGTCAAGGTCATGTAAACGGGTATCGGGCAGCGGAGAAAATTCAACTTCGGCGCGAGAACAATCAATGATGGCCTGATGATCGGAAAGGAAGTCCCACCCCAAGATGACGTCGTATGAACAGGAGGAGAGGACGAAAAACTGGACTGTATACGTGTATCGTTAAATGACGATGCAGGCGGTACATGCAGCGAACAGGGGTAAGGCACTGCGAACTTACTGTCCGGAGTGACAGCGCTGATAAGGGCGTCATTACGTTTCGAAGCTTGCGGCAAAGTTCTTCCGCAACTACTGAAACGACGGCGCCTGTGTAGACTAATGCCAGTGCGACGACTCCGATAGATACTTCAATTACGTTCGTCGGATGAGAGCGAGGCCTTGTGTTCTTCGACTGGAACGCAGTTCTCGCCTCTTGAACTGTAGTAGCTAGCTTTCCTGCTCCGAAGGGGCCTGACGCCGACGCATGGGAGACAGTGAGCGGCGACAAGGGGATGGCGAGCGATGATCACTGGGCAGACGGAATGACGTTGGGTATTCACGGCAAGTGTGAGTCATTTGTTGGCGAGAAGGACGAAGCTGGGGAAACATAGGAGAGGACAGGTTCGTCATTACCTTGAAGCTATAAGCGACGGCGACAGTGCCGTGCCAGGTGACCAGGGATTCGGCAGAAGAAGCACACGGGGCGATTGTCAGGTGCACGCCAGAGCCCCGTGCTAACTGGGATTCTCGTGCTGTACACTAGAGAGATTGCACGTGGCGGTGCAGCAAACGGTGGTGTTGAAAAAGTCTATCGAGGTGACCTCGCTGCAACATCGGCGTAGCTTAGAGGTGCATGTAATAGTGGCGCTGCAAGAGGGACTGTATAGCTTCGGACACTTGTTCCTGGAGTATCTGACGCAGCATAGGAGCCAAGGACGGCGTGGGCCCTGGGACGGCGGTGAGTAGGGATAGCTGGCGGGCGACTTCGGAGCGTATGAATTCCTTGATTTCGCCGAGCAGATGGTCGTTGTTAGTCACAGCGGCTAAACTTGCAACGGAGGTGTCGTGGATAGAAGAACGTTGAGTGAGCAGGCGTTGCCTCCTGAGTTCGTCGTAGCTCTGACAAAGTTCAGCGACTTCTACCACGTTCCGCGGGCTTTTCGAGAGGAGCATTTGGAATGCGTCATCTTCGATGCCCTTAATGACGTGACGGATCTTGTCAGACTCAGTCATCGATGGATGGACGCGCTTGCAAACGTCCACAACATATTCTATGTACTTGGTGAAGTTTTCACCGGGTTGCTGGGAACAGCTACGCGCTCTCGGCACGGATTTTCAGCACCGCAGGGCGACTGAAGACTTGCGTAATGCGCCCCTTGAAATCTGACCAGGTGCGGAGGTCGGATTCGTGGTTGTGGTACCACACGCTAGCGACACCCATTTATTGTGGGCACTTACCCGCTCGTATAACGAGAGCCAATCTTCTACGTCGTATTCATCGGAACCGCTCAATATTGGAGGATCGCGCTGACGCATCGAGCCAGGACAAATCAATGTTGGCGAAGCCGGAGGCGGTATTTTGCTGGCATCGTCAGGCATGATGGCCGGCAGTGTCCGATCACATAGTTCCAGGGTTGGGGAAGTAGTACCCAGCACAGCTCCACCAAATATGTAAGGCGGTTTATTGACAACTCAGAAACGCGACCGTCTCAGTCGAGCGTCAGACATTGAGAGATCGATCCCCTCTTCGTCAGCGGGCTGATGATGATAGTGTGTTATAGGGTGCACCAGTCTTCTTCGCTACAACAGTATCAAATAAAAGAATTCGTTAGCAGCGTCATTAAATGCGTGGAGGTTAACTATTCACCATGTCGCAGCCTGCAACACAAAATCACGCCATTTCTATCAACCTTCAGTGCCCACATGGCAACTAAATACTGAGCAAAGTAGGCTCTTTTTCAGAAACAGGAAGCAGCCCGCGGATAAACCAAGAGCGTGTGAAACGCAGACATTGTACTAAGACAGAAAAGGTCGCAAGGCCCTTTCTACCTCGTCATCACTCTTAACCTTCGTCTCCTGCACGGCGACGAAGTGGAGGCGCTTCCTAGATTAAAGCCGGCGAAGCTGTGCCTGTTTCTGCAAAGACATAAGGCCCCGTACATTCAAAGTTGCGAAGAGAAGTTGCTGAGACAGCGCCATGGTGACGACCCACTATTTGGACTTAATGATCTATGTGGTCGGTCCTTCAGGGCAACGTTGAGGCCCCCTCCGAACCCCCATCAGGCCTCCTGGACCGTGATATTTGGCACTTTCCTGAGTGTTTCGATGTTTTCCGGCGACATGCTTTTCTTGTGGTACTGGTCGTGTCACTGTCTGGGCTTGTTTCCGATCTGTTTGTCGCACGGCGATTCGGAATTGATGTATCCGCGTTACTTCATCTATCCTCTACCATCACAGGGCACGTGTCGAGATGCTTGGGTGTAGCAGATGAGTCATCAACGGCTGCCTCATTCACTTGCTGGGCAGAAACTGACTGCATGGTTACGCACGCTTCATTGCATTGCTGCTTGAATTGATCATCTGTCTCTTCGCTACGTTCCTTGTCCTCGGGCGGTTCTGCGATGACATTGTCGGCCACTGTTGGTTCATCATACGCTCCCTTAAAATCAGGGTTTTATGTGCACAGGTGGTCAGCACGCGCTCGTGCTCGGTACGCGTTCGTGCCACTGCTCACGCGTTCGTCGTCGTCGTCTGCTTCCGCAGCTGGTTACGTTCCCGCTAATCATTCCAACGTATAATTTTACTTCTATTCTGTCGCCTTAAGGGTGAGGCCGCGTTTACGGGGGTATGAGCCATTGCTTAAGGGGGTCTGAGCAATTCATTGTCTTAGGTAACGGACATATTTAATTTTGAAGTAATTTCATAGAAATCCATCCAGAATGAATGCTCTCGGGAAAAGGTCACGTCGTCGACGTGCCGATTCTAGCGTACAGGCTTGCGAAGCCAAGGCGAAACGTCATCGAAGAGATGCAGACCCCGAGTTGAGGGAGTGCTATGTTGAGGCCGAATTTCAGCGAGGAGCCGCCAACCCCGAGTTGCGGGAACGCGATGTTGAGGCCAAACGTCAGCGTCATCTAGACCTCCAGGAACGCCACAACGATGGTGCACGCCTCGGCAACCCTAGTGCCAACTTCCCCGGTGCAACGGCCAGGTTTCAACGCGAATTTCTCAACCGAACCTTCGGAGCCAGCTGCAGTGCGTGTGACCGGTTGTGGTTTGAGCACAACGTGGTACTCGTCAGTGCAATTCGTTCGGAGGAACACCGAAGAAACACACGACAAGCTTCGTTTACTCCCATTTCCTCGACAGGAGAAGGGCTACTAATTTTTAATTTCTAGCTTCATTAATATAGATATGAAGCCTGGCCTTATCGCTCGTACGTTCTTCGCACTTCCTAACATAATTGCACTAAAGCACCACCATATGCACTAGAAATAATGCACGAACATTATCTTTATCTTTGGTTCTTAACCCATGCATATTCGAGTTGCACACATTGTATTTGGTAACTGGAAATTATTCAGAATTCATGCTCATTGTCTTCCTCGTCATAGAGTATTTGTGAAGCCTATATTAACGCGCAAGGCAAGTGACTGATGCGATTGATATTATGAATGCAGATTGTTCGAAGCTTAATTTGAACGCCAAGGACATAGCCTAATGTTGTGGCTCAACGAGTACGCGTCCTCCACTCTTCCGCTGACACCCACATTTTTAATTGAATCGTGCTACTAAGCTCCTCCTGTACATTTAAAGCGAATGGATTTCTTTGCCTCTCTCGCCCGTCTTTTGGTCGTGCGGGGTTCGTGGTCGGTGTTAGTAGAACTTGCACTCCCAATAGAAAGGCGCCGATACAAAGAGTGCATGTGTTTCCGCAACTGAGAGGCGGGGTGCTTTCGTCACCAAAATTCAAATAATGAACCTGTTCGAGGCGCATGTGCTGTCGTGCTAGAGCTTTGGGGTTGCCTGAAGGTTTAACTGCACTGGTAGAGTGCTCCTCTAGCTACAAAGGGGCCCTAACACAAAAATCACCTTCACCCCCCCCCCCTCCCCAATGTGTAATAGGCTTTCAGCCCTTCAATGGTCAGCACATTGCGGCTTCACATCTCACGATTGTCCTTAAACAGCGATACGCAGCTGCAAGAAGCTCAGAGGATTGGCAATTGTGAAGCCGCTCAATTCTGAATAGAGGAAATATGTTCCCTTATGCGGTCGTTAATACAGTCGCCAGTTTAGCATGTGTGACTGTCACCTTTTTTCCATGCGTTTTAAGGTCTAACGTCTAAAATTAACTATGCGCGAACTCGCCCGACGTAATAGGGTGTTTTAGTGTAGCGGAAAACGCTCACGTTAGCTCTAGCGTGCGACGCAACGCTAACGCAAAGAAAGGCTGCAGTGCGCGGTACAAGGCAAATTAAAAAACAAGGTAGTGTTTTACAATAGCGGAACGGAGCAAAACGCTAACGCTAACGCAAGCACACTTGGGCGCCATCTCGAGGCGGATACAGCAAACATGACCAAACATGAGCAAACCCTCTCGTTAAGCCTACTCCGCCGCTAATCGAGAACGTATATCGAAAACAACGCTCATTTGTCACCTGTACGCCGCTGTCGAAGCACCATTACACAAATATAAAGCAAGCACGAGCATTAGTGGGGAAAGAATGAGGCGAACAGTGCAGGCCGACGACTCGATAGATGTGGACGGCTCTCGCTTCAACAGGCGCCGCCATCTTGCCCTACGTACGGAATCCCTTGCGTGCGTTAGCGGCTAGAGGCTATATTCCGGAAATAGCGTACGTATGTAAGAGTTCTGGCTACGTTTACGTTCTGCGCATGCGCAGTTTGCAGCACGCAATGCTAACGCTAACGCTAAATCTTTGCGTTTGCTGTTTTCCGCTATACTAAAACTCCCTAATGCTCTGTTACGGTCACGTTTGTTATTCGCCCTTTCACTTTTACGTTTATTCCTGCCTGAGATGTACTTATTCTATCACGTTCGTACTCCGCACTTAACTCATCGAAGAACTGTGTTTTTCTCCACCGCTGATTCATCGTAGCTCAAAATCGTGAACAAGGAAGTACAGCCACCGTGACGACGGAATCTAGTGGAGTCGCGTTCGCGTACCCGCACACTAATCCCCAGAAGACTGCACACCATCTGCACGCGCTACCGAACGGCCATGAACTGCAAATATTCCCCATCCGATAATCTCTGCGGAGTATATTCTCTCCAACACTACCTCCTCGCAATAGTGATGTATGGTGAGCACAGGAGGGACCCTACGCTCGACCTTCCATTATTTACCGGCGATGCATCCTGTGACCGACGGCCAATGTCTTCGGACAACGACTAGCTTAGCCACTGCAATTGTTCTCGAGCGTAAACACCGAAACCGCTTGTGCATGGTAAGTGGGGGGGGGGGGGGGGGGGGGTAACGAGGTATGAGCTAACTGTGGCTAAAATGGGAGCTTGCGCGAGTTTTCATGACCTACTTGCGATGGTAAAACAGTGAGACAAGACGGGATACCACTGTCCGTGTCTTGCTTCGTCTGTTGTTCTGTCAGGTAGTGCTGCTTTATAATCCCAGTTACTGGATCCTCGGTGGTACTAGCCACCTCTGTTAGATCATTTAATGTTTGCGTAGGAGAGGTTGGCCATAGCCTCCTATATACTTCATGCCTGCCCAGCGGCGCCGAGAACGCAGGGAACCGGTCGTCGCGCCTAGTGCCGTCACTCACCACCAGTTGGCGGTGCTACCCCAGAATAGAAATACAGGACGCTCTACGGCGGCGTGCGCTGTAGCATAACTATATCTCACGCAATTTTTTTACCGGTGCCGATTGTTTTCTTTTACAACATATCCGGGCGTTTAACGCCGACGCAGAAGCGTACAGGCCGCCGCGCATTGCTTCTTCCAAAAGAAAAGAACGATAAAAAGAAAACCACAGCTCTTATCTGTACTAGTATGAAGCTTCATTTTCCTTCTGCTTATTATTACATATGTTTTGTATGTCAGTGTCGAAAAAAAAACAATGTCGGGTCTAATAACTGCACAACAAAAGCTTTTATTGCCATCATTTGGATTTAAAGTTTGTGGAGCTTTCGTGACAGAGGCTTCTGTGAAAAAACTTTTGCGGTTTCGTTCTTGTCCGTTACCTTAAGCGCAAAATTAGTGAATAGAGGGCGGAAGAACTTTGTCACCATGATCTCAAACAGCTTCTCGTGATGCTCAGGCACTGAACAATTCAATAGTTCACGCTCTCGCAGCACTTGAGCAGCATTCACGGCAGTCTCCCTCAGCGGCTGCGTAAAATTTCTTAGCTTAGCGAGCACTACTTCAACCTACTTGTGCAAAGAGTTCAGCACAACTACGAGTTCGTCTGACCGATACAGCAGACGGCTTCTGTCTTGAAGCCTAATCAGAGATACTGATGGCGCCGAGGGCTTGGGCTTTGTCAACAAACAGAGGCATTCTTTGCAAGACACCCGCCCATTAACAGCTTAACAGCTCTCTATAGGTATCCGCCAACCATCGCTAGTGCTGCACATTCTGGCGAACGAAACGTTTCCTTGCGCCGGGTAATGTGGTTGAACAGCGCTGCTGTCGCCTCTTTGGGAATTTTTTTGGATGGTTCTGGCGTAGTACTTACGCTCAGTTGCCGGCGTAGCGAAGAGCATGTGCTATCTTCCGTGTCCATCACGTTGCTGCTTGTCGATGTTGACGCAATGCCTGTCTTCAGAGACTTTTCTGTTCCGCACAAAACTGCCCGTGAGTCTGTCTGATCGTTGCTTCCAGCTGACCTCCTCAACCGCCCAAAAAAAGATTCATTGGCGTCAGACGAGAGCTTTCTAGTCAGAACAAATCGAAAGTGCATCTCTCCCAGCAAGTATCTGACGCATTCCACGTTTGACACATTCAAACTTGGAGCCACTTCTCTGGAAGTTCTTCATCGCTTGGAATTTCATGAAATGAGATGCTCGGGACCTTTCTCTTACTGTACGAGGTGCATCCAGGTCTACAACAATACGCCATACTACTGGGTATCAACTTGCAAAGCGCCCTATCAAACCATTTAAAGTAGCACAACTCACTCGTGACCACAATGTCTTCTTTTCGGCCAGAAGGCTCTCATTTGCGCTGCTGCTAGACATCCGCAATACGGAACCGACAGTGTCACCACAGCCACAGTCCTTCAATACCTTCCGCAGCTCACCGCGTCAATCCAAGGCAGAAGGCAAGTTTTTTTTTTTCCCCAGCCGTGGACTGCTGCAGAAAGGTGGTGAACCAGCGAACCGTCGGCAGGCGAGGCAAATTAATATTGTCTCGATTTGACACTAATGGAGACGCGCACACGCAAATTTTCCCGCCTTTAACCATGCACGGCGGCTAGCGAACTATTCTGGGGTAGCAGCGCCCTTAGCGGGCGACCTGCAAGGAGGTCAGGAGAGGAGGTTGAACGGCGCTCCCGGAGTGATTGCGCGGGCATAGAAAGTATATAGGAGGCTATGGGTTGGCATTATCGGTGGTGCCCGCTACTCCTTCTCTGTTAGGCAAACTGTACAAATAAAAAAATAGGTGGCTTAGAAAGAACAAACCATCAAAATATTACTTCAGGTTCCTTATGTTACAACTAAGAAGACTTGAAGGCGAAAGCCTGAGCGCCGCTAACTCAATGACAGAACGACCACTTTTTTGCTGAGTCATCATCACTCCGAACCCATATTTTGCAAAGTCAATTTTGCAAGTCATGCTTATTTTGCCAAACTTGGACCGTGATTCAGGACTTATTTTTGCTGAGTCATCGTCACTCTGAACCCATTATATGCAGTCATTTTTGCAAGTTATTTTTATTCACCAAACTCGGACCGTGACTCATCACTTTTCTGCTTAATCATCATCACTGGGACCCTCAAATCTCAGATTATTTTGGAAGTCACTCTCCCAGCCCATAACCTCATGATTCTGTCTTAATTCACACTTGATTCACTCGTAATTCATCCCCCTATAGCTGCTTGATCCACCTAGATTGACTCAGTCCATCTTGGTTTTACTTCCATCACACTTGGCTTGCTCTATTACTCCAAATTTCCAATTTTATCACTCTTGATTCAACTTATCACCACTTATTCATCTTCATTCACTCTTAATTCACTGTCGTTCGCTGTTCATTATCTTAGCTCAGTCCATCTCACCATTACCTTTCGTTTGACTCCTGTTACCCATCTAAACCCCTTTAATTCACCATGAATTTACTCTTAATTCATGTCATTCAACTCTTTGTTTACCCACTTTTATCATTATCATTACCATCATTGCCATACTTATAGCCATTACTATTTTATTCTCGGTTCTTGGCCACCTTTAGGGTTTTTCGACCCATTTTTGCCGATTTGTCCGGCTAATTATCATAATTAGTACCGTCTATCATGATCATTCATCTATATTTACATTCCTCATGTAATTACCTATCGATTGATATATAATGCTATGGGGTTTGGAATTACGTTAAGGAGTTATCGTTTTTTTACATATTTTTGCGATTTTTGGAACCACTTTTTCAAGGTCACCTGAAAACGAGACATGTAGGCTTTCACCTTAAAATAGAGATGCAGCACATAACAAAAAAGAGCCGGCCTAAACAAACACACCAAGAAATCATATCGAACATCCATATAAAATCCAAATAAAGGTCCGAAAGTGCGAAAGTGAAAATCCGAAAGGTCCGAAAGGCTGAGTTCTCATCAAGTTCAAATTAGCACGTTGTAAGTCACAACAGGCAGAATTTGCACAACACGTAATGTCATTTAAGATTACAGAGCGGTCACATGGAGTTCACATGTGTTTTAAGAAAACACAGTCTACAGTACAATGTACAAAAGTTTACACCACAGGTTGTAACAAAATGAGAATTACGGAACGCTGTGCATAACCGAAACATAATTCATGGAGAGCATGTTACGAGGCTCTTGCCATTATCCGGAATTCTTGTTGCTTCCGAAAATTCTCTTAAGGCGCTAAATGCGCGCTTTCGCACTCAATTGTCTGATATAGACGAAAAATTCCTTTCGAAATTAAGAAAATCGTTTGTCCAAAGTGCACAATTTATCACCAATTTTTCTTTTCACGATGCAGAGCGTGAATACTCCTCACCGACAAGAGGGGTTCAATATTTTTTTTTATTCCAAGCAAGAGCAGGCCACACTTCCTGCTCATCATATTCGATCTAAAAGAAGTCGCTGTTTCACCCGATATATATAGACGTAGCATTGGGTGCTATAGCAAATTATTAGAAAGCTGTACGCAGTAAGGCCAGTAGTTATCCGCTGTATAAACTGTTGGAATCAGCTAGCGCAAGACAGTGGCAATTGGAAATATAAATATAGGCTGATGAAGATGATGATGATGCTGAGGATGAAACTGATGTAAACATTTGGTTACAAAATCAACAAGCACTGTGCCACGCGCGCACAGGCAAACATGAATACATGCCACATGATGACCGCGGATGCTAGCTGTCAGAACTTTGGCGTGATGAGCGGCAGCAGCGGCGAGCGACGTGTGGTATTTTCTGCTTCAAACAATATCTCGAGGCTCCGTGCCCGCATTTAATCGCGAAGAGCTAATCCTATGTACGAATCTGGGAGATACATTTGAGTATATTGGCCGAACAGGACGCTGCACTAATGACTGTTTAATGGAACATATTTTATCGATTAAGAATGGAACAAGGTGTCACCTGCCCTTCCACTGCATCTTGTGTCGCTGCGTGCCGCAGTTAAATAACACGCGGCTGCTAGGAAAGAGCCCGGATACGTTTGCTCTTTCATATAAAAGGTGATTCCTGTATTAGCGGGACGCTAATACAGGAATCGTTGGCTTCACTACTCCTCGGCTTCACTTCACCAAATCTAATTCAAAGTTCACATTAGGTTTGCGCGTAGCTTATCTTGTTTGTGATAGCATGTCTTGCTATTTCAACTATTTGGCCAGCACTGCTGCACGTGCAGGGAGTGCATTAGTTTTGCGCATGCACGTTCTGTGCCTATATATTGAAGGCTTCCTGTAATAAAATTAGTTGCCAATTTGGCGCTCTTGCTGCCTTCTCTTATTTCTTCCGTTGATTATAACCTTGCGCCACACGTGCTTGTTTAACTCACCAATGATGCTTGAGAGTTGTTCGAGATAAACCATTCGAGTGGTTGTGGTTGTGACGATATGAAGGTCAAGGCAGGCATAATGGCATAAAATTCTGCTGTCGTAGTGGAAGTGACGCTGGATAATTTGAACGTTCTCTGTTCTCTTGTAGGCGGTATGTATAATGCAGGCGTTCAACTTTCAATTAACATGAGCCATCTGCTCTAACCTGAATGTAATCCCTGTTGTTAGAGTACAGATGCCCCAGTATTAATGGCTTCACAGCTATTTCTGGTAGATCACATTTAAGAGATGTCCGGCACATTGGTTGAAAGCTGTGGAATCAACAGCTCCCATGGAGGACACTAGCTTCCGCTGGCCAATCCTTGTCTCTGAGACAATCCCTCTGCCTTGTCGTATTGTCGCGGGTAAATCTGCACTATTTCTGCGATAATAATTGTGGAGATCGAAGCCGGTGATAAACACGCTGCATTGCCAAGCAAAAGTAATGCCGGCATGTCTGAGTGCCCGAAAGAGAGGTTGGTGTTGCCTCTGCAATTAGTAACCCGTACCCGCGGCACGTGGTACTCCAAGACATACCCATACTTCTGGCAAGAAGCTTCATCCGAGTGGAAGGATGGGCAGGGCGGAGCACGCTTTTCATTTCCCCATGACTCCGGAGTGCACGCGAAGCAACAATGATATGAGCAGCTCCATTGTTTCCGCATTGCATCGCAGAACATTTATTACCACGTTAACGTCCAAAGGCACAGATTGGCATGGCCGGAACCAACTCACCACCATAGGAACTTCCACTGAAAGGCACGCCTCAGGGTTCCATCCTGTCACCATTCCTGTTTAACATCGGGCTCCGGAAGCTAGTCCTACAACTCGAGGATATACCGAACCTGGGCTGTGCCTTTTACGCGGACGACATTACACTATGGGCAACAAAGGGCTCTTATGGAGAACGGCAGGATGTCCTACAAAACGCTATAGACAAGATTCAAAGCTACCTTCAGGCGGCAGGTATGACCTGCGCCCCAAACAAATCGGAATACCTGCAGATAAGACCACCGCGCACCCAGTCCAACCGTGCACCCCCACTTCACCTGACGATTGCCGGACAATGCATCAACAGAACCCCGGTAGCACGAATCCTGGGCATGCACATACAAGAAAATAACAGCGTAAAGACGGCAATAGACAAACTCAAACACACCGTAAAAAGTATTACAACCCTCATAGATAGAATAGCAAGAAGTAAAGATGGGATGACAGAAGGCGAGACATTACGCCTCGTACAGGCCTTCGTCCTCACCCGAATCACCTTCGCTCTGCCCTTCCAAGCTACACGCAAGACCGAAATAGAAAACATCGACAAGCTCATAAGAATCGCATACAAAGCTGTACTCCAACTACCGAATTGCACGAGCACAGACAGGCTCATGTCGATAGGCATAAATAACACATATGAAGAACTGGCAGCCGCAACGCTAATCGCACAAAGAGAACGACTCAACACCACACACCAGGGCAGAAAACTACTGCAAAGATTGGGATACCCGCTCACCTCCCAATACTGCGGAGACGACACAGTCATCGTACCGATGCACCTACGGGCTCGCATCATCGTGGAACCGGTCACCAAAAACATGCATCCGCTATACAACCAAAAGCGCCGGCAAGCACGAGCACGAAAACTCCTCCAGAGAAGGAACGATCCTGATACCTATTTCACCGACGCTAGCCTTTACTCCACAACACCACAAGGCCCCAGAAAACCGGCATACGCAACGGCAGTAGCTAACCAAAAGAAAGTGGTGGCCTGCGCATCTATACGCACCAGATCAAGCGCCACCGCAGAGGCAGCAGCCATAGCCCTCGCAATCAAAGAAGCAGAACGAAGAGGTCGCTCCGCATATATCCTGACAGATTCGCAGGCCGCCTGTCGGTTATATGTTAGAGGCACACTTCCCAGGTGCGTCACCGATATCCTGGGCCCCACGCTGACTGAGGACCATGGGATCGTCTGGTGCCCAGGGCACACAGGCCTCAAAGGCAACGAGGAGGCCGACTGTGTAGCTCGCGGACTTGCTGGCCGAGCCACAGAGGACTCTTCGAGGCCCCTCACAAACCACCATGAAGATCCCATCACGAGCAGGCAGATTTTGGAGGACCAACGCCTGACCAGACGAAAGTACGCTCCTCCACATCCCAAGTTAAGCAGCCAACAAGCCAGGGACTGGCGCCGCCTTCAAACCAACACTTACCCGCACATATCAAGGTTGCACGCGATGTTTCCAGAGGTATACACAACCAGTGTATGCCCCTGGTGCAACGACCACACAGCCACACTGACACACATTACATACCAGTGTACGGAACGCCCAGCCGAGGCAGTATCCAGGCTGGTGAGCTCATCACAGACACTCACAATGTGGTCTTGGGAGGCACGACTTTCCGAGCTGGCACTGGGAAGCCAACTGGCGACCCTGGACCAGGCCCGGCGAGCCGCCGCGGCCAGTGGGACTCTACAACAGGGCTCCACCCGAGAATAACCACACCAACCACTCTTCGTACAATAAAGTTTATTCTCTCTCTCTCCCAAGACATACCCATACTTCTGGCAAGAAGCTTCATCCGAGTGGCAGGATGGGCAGGGCAGAGCACGCTTTTCATTTCCCCATGACTCCGGAGTGCACGCGAAGCAACAATGATATGAACAGCTCCATTGTTTCCGCATTGCATCGCAGAACATTTATTACCACGTTAACGTCCTGTTCCACGTATTCTATAAACGATGCCCATGTTAGTTCACTGTCAAAGGCAACACATAAGAAATTATGCTGCTTAACGTTATTCGGAGATTTCTCATCTATTACTAGGTTAAACATTTCAGTAGTTTTTACAACGAACGCAGTAAAAAGCGCACTTCCGGAACGGAAGTGCGCGCTCTTCTGCCGCGCGGGAGGTACGGGGGGGGGGGGGGGGATGCGTCGTTCAACTCGTGGCGGCTACTGCTTTCGGCGCGGCTGCGCAGGCGCTGTATCTTCAAAGCGATCTGCGACGTGCACAAAGCACCTGCACGCGCGGGCCTCATCTTCTGCGGGATCTACGATGTTGGCAAACTGCACCGAGTGCTGATAGTTTCGTACGCGCTGTGCTTTCGACGTTTCGTTCGCGTTAAAACGAGAGAGGGTACGACGGCCAATCCATTCGGTGCTGCTGCCACGGCTCCTCACTCCAGCGTTTTGAGAGTGAGTTACCGCGATCATCGAGTGAGATGTTTTCATGTTCACCTGTGCACGCGTGACACCGTGCTTTTAGTTTAGTTAATAAGCCAATCTTCACAACTTTAGAGGACCGATGAAACTACTATTCTTATTTCGTATAGACGTCTACTAATTTCCTATCGCAATCGATGCTTCGCCTTTCGAGTGAAACTGCGACTGTCTTTTTTTTTTCTTTTTTAGTCAACAAGCATGGACGCACTTGAAGATGTGAACATCGCTGTAGCTTAAATTGAAATTACGGCCCCAAGCACCGTATAGATCAGGTGTTAATGAAAGTAACTTGGACTCGAAGGTTAAGACAGGTGTGTCAGTGGGAAAGGGGTCGAAAGCAACATTGACTTTCTACAAAAGCCGTATTTTGGTACGTTTTAAATTCGAAGCATTTCTTGGCGAACATTTGCTACTTTGACAGTATCTATCTATTTAGCCGCCTGCGTCTTTGTGCTCTCATGGTCGTTTCGTCAACTGGGTATGTACCAAAATTGGCATACTATGACAAGAGTCTATGATGAACATAAATGATATGTCATGACATGCGTGTCATGTAGGTCACGAAACAGCCGCCTACGTCTTGGTGCTCTCATGGTCGCTTCGTTAACTTGGTAGGTACCAAAATTAGCATAGTATGACAGGAGTGTATGACGTACATAAGTGATAGGTCATGACATAAATGTCATGACATGCGTGTCATGTAGGTCATGGTAATGATGCAGCGAAAAAGATTAACACTCAAAAACCACTCAAATGTGTTGAGACGTGGGTACTAGGTGAAGGAAACACTAAATGATGCTGGTATAGGTCATAGTCATGAGCATGACTCCGCACAAATGACAATGACTCCGCACAAATGACAATGACTCAGCGAAAAAAAGATTAACACTCAAAAAGTCACAGGCATGCGCGGCACACGCAGCACAGTCACAGCGTAAGCTGGAGCAGCGGCTCAAAAGTAGCGCCAATGGCAGTCTGTTCACCTCGTTTTGACGAGAACGATCTGAACTGTACGCCCGGCATCGACGGCGAGCTGCGGCTTGTAATGCTCTCTGCACAGCAGTCTGCTGAGCCCGATCAAGCCTTACAACTGCAACTTACATGTCGGGCACGCTGCGTTTGCAGACATCTCAACTAGATGGCGCCACCATACTGGCGGAGGCTGGGGATCGCGTTCTTTTTTTTTTTGTTCGCGCGCATCTTCTGAACGGCATCTCGTCGTCTGCGCTTCGCACGATGCGTTTGCAGGCGCCTTAACTAAATGGCGCCACCATACTGGCGGAGGTTCGGATCGTCTGCAACTGCTCTAAAGCGAATTTTTCTGGCGCCCCATTGCGAGCGCTTGCGTGGTTCAGTGGTAGAGTATCTCGCTCCTACGCAGCGGGCGCGGGTTTGATCCCGGCGGCACCGGGTACTTTTTTCGCATATCCAGCGATAGTGGTTACGTTCGCCGGACGCCGTCAGCAGAGGCGGCGGCGGCAGACACCATCGCGAACCGAAACGGCTATTGGAATGAGCCCATAACAGCTTACGCTGTAAAACCACTGAAATGGGTTCGGACGTGAATACTAAGAAAAGGAAACACTAAAGTATTTTGGTGGAAGTTATAGTCATGAGCATGACTCAGCGAAAGAAGATTAACATTCAAAAGACACTGAAATGGGTTCTGACTTGGGTAAGTGAAGGAAACACTAAAGGATGGTGGTATCAGTCATAGACTGAGCTAAAATGAGGATGACTCAGCGAAAAAAGATTCGTAGTCCAGGGCTCCACGGGCCTGTGCGGCTGGCTGTGCTTGTTCGAATGGAGGAACCTGGCTATGCAGATCCTTGCTCGCAAGCCAGACCTCCCATTGCATTTCGAATGGATTTGTGTCTAATAAGGGTCATTTAATTTTTAGTGGCCTTAGTCAACACGTACACCTATGTGGGTGAGACATGTGTCCATGGACATGTGTCCCATGGTCATGTGTCCTTGCTGCTGGGAGCCGTAGAATTCGGGAATTTGTGAGACGTGGAGCAAGAGCGGAGACGGTCGTGAACAACTTTTGAAAGAAAGCAACGGCCCCAATTCAGGAGTAGCTGACGAGGAGTGCCATGGTGCAGGATCACTTTGTGATGAAAGATATCGGATGCATCAGTTGCACAGCTAGTTGGAAGAGCTCGTGTAGTGGGATAACGCGTCGTTGTCCACCGTGACGGCCACCCACTTGAAACGCGAGGACAACGTTAAAAAAATGTTGCAGTGGCTTAGCTCGGCTATGCCAGGATATACGTAGCGTTAGCAAAGGTTCAGCTGATTATTCTTAGCTTTCCTGGTTGTCTAGATTGTCAAGGATTAGCTTGATTGTCATGCTTACTGCTGCTCCAATGACACACAGAAACGCCAGTCAGAAGCGCAGCGGCTCCAGCGCAGTGTCAGACGCCGACTGCACAGCGAGCGCGCGCCGGCGCCAGTGCGCCTACCACGGCTACGACGTCACTCCTCTGGAATGCGCAGACCGGCGGCGGTGAGTCGCGCGCGGCGGCGGCGGAGTGCGCGAGAGGTGCCGGCTCCGGTGGCTCCGGTGCGCAAGCCGTGTGACATCACTGATCCTTGCGCATGCGCAGCACGGCTCTTGATGTGCCGCGCGAAACGGGCTTGGCTAGGCCAGTGTAGCTAACGCTACAAAAGGGCCAAGGAGGTTCAAGCCTCCCTGGCCATTTGGCATATCTTGTATATTTTCGGCAGTGGCGTCATCGTGTTGCTGCAGAAAATTTGCACCAGCAGCGATTTAAAATACACTCGGTTACTGCAATGTTAGCTGTTTTCGTCTGTTTGACATCTGCGCCACGAGGCCGCAGCACCATACAGGCCGCTCACGTTTACGGTACCGCCAACACGCCCCGACGCCCCGTCCGCCCGCGTTTACCCGATTACCGGACAAGCTAAACCTCTCTATAGTGTACTCTTGTAAGCGTAAAACCCGGAGTCCAAGACGGCCTTGTTGGGTCTTTGAGTGTGGAGAGACAACATAAATCGTGGTGATCTGCGACGACAGAAAAAGGTCGGCCGGCCAGGTAAGGGCGGAACTGAGGAATGGTTCAAACGAGAGCAACTCACTCGCGTTCCGTTATTGAGTAATTCTGCTCTAAGGCTGAGGGGAGGCAGCTAGCGTAAGTGATTAAGTGATTTGCATCCTGTTGATGTTGGGGAAAAATAGGGCCAATATTGTGGCCACGTGCAACAGTGCGGACCTCATTTTAGCAGACAGATCAAAATGGTCCAAAATGAATGGATTTATGAGGTGAGCAGTAAGCATTGAAAATGCCCCAGCTTGTTCGCGTCCGTAACAGAAACTAAAGTCCTTGTTAAGGAGATCGGTGAGAGGACGTGTAATGTCGGAAAAGTTCTTAATGAAGCGCGAAAAGTATAAATACAGCCCGAGGAAACTTCGCACATCATCGGACTAACGAGGAGGTGGAAATTCACTGACAGAGTGTATTTTGTCAAGGCCAGTCTTTATACCGGAAGCCCTTGGTCCAATGGCTGCGTACAATTGGAGGACGTACGCGAAAACGGCCCTCAGCGCAAATCTCTGCTGACCTCCACTGCACGCAGGGCTGTACATATTGTATATTATTTATCCGTTGATGTCATGTTAAAGAATCATGAGAATTACTTTCGAAAATGTGACGTCATATATAGACGTTAGGAACGCAGAAATCAAACACATTGGAAGAGGTTACGATCTAAGTCCCCTCTCCTAAGACAGTATATCTGTGGTAAGCGTGGCATAAGCGTGTTGCATTTATTTCATCTGGTCTTCATCGTACTTTACAAGCTTTAAGTAGGCATATGCGCCTGAAGAAGAGCCTTTTCGGAAGGATTAGGTTTATTTAATAAAGCAAGGACAAGGGGGCAAATAGATCATGTTGCATTAGAAAAAATGGAATCAAGGATCACATAACAGCAAGTGTGCTATATATATATATATATATATATATATATATATATATATATATATATAGGACAATCAGAAGCACAACTTCGCGGTTATCTTAGGTTTATTCTTTACAGAACAGTTTCGGTCGGTGGACCGACCTTTTTCAACCTTGAAAAAGGTCGGTCCACCGACCGAAACTGTTGGGTAAAGCATAAACCTAAGATAACCGCGAAGTTGTGCTTCTGATTTTCCTAAACACGCTTGGCCCATTGAAAAATCCAGTTACTACTATATATATATATATATATATATATATATATATATATATATATATGCTCTGAAACACTTGAGCATACAGAAAAGGAAGCGGCTTCTGGATCAGCGCGCCGGGCGAGCGCTTAATTCTAGTCGAGTGAACGCGACAGATACTGCCGTCTGCGCTTTCTCGCAAAAAAGACCAGGGAGCACGCTCTGATGTTACGTCCGTGGCGCGGAGCATTTGTGTACCTCGAGGGGGCATTAGTTATGGATGAGTGGGGTGGTCCCACAGTCGTGAATTTCAATTTCGGTGGAATGTAAAGGCAAAGATCCTGCTGTTTCTTGTCCACTCAACTTCTTTTACTTTCGAAGTCCCGTCTTAGTTTTTGTTTCATTCAATTGCTTCGGGTATACGCAAAGGACGCAAACGAAACAAGCCATGAAAGGCGGGTTGCTTACAAGAAAGTGAAGTGACAAGTACGTAAATAAACGAGAAAAAAGAAAACTGAGGGCCCGAGTTTTGTTAGTCGCATTATAAGAAGCCATCTAACAAAGTACGTAAATGAGAAATTCCTATCACCTTGAAGATTGCATGCCCGAATTAAGAAAGTGGGCAGAAGCCCGGCACAGAGAAGAATAAGAAAAAAGTTGCAGTGGCTTAGCTCGGCTATGCCAGGATATACGTAGCGTTAGCAAAGATTTAGCTGATTATTCTTAGATTATTCTTAAGATTATTCTTAAGATAAGATTATTCTTATGAGTCAAGCTTCTCCGTTCTTCTGCGCTGTTGAGCAGCATTTGCGCTCTCCTTCTCCATGGCTATACCACACTGGCAAACGCCAGTCAGAAGCGCAGCGGCTCCAGCGCAGTGTCAGACGGCGACTGCACAGCGAGCGCGCGCCGGCGCCAGTGCGTCTACCACAGGCTACGACGTCACTCCTCTGGAATGCGCAGACCGGCGGCGGTGAGTCGCGCGCGGCGGCGGCGGAGTGCGCGAGAGGTGCCGGCTCCGGTGGCTCCGGTGCGCAAGCCGTGTGACATCACTGATCCTTGCGCATGCGCAGCACGGCTCTTGATGTGCCGCGCGAAACGGGCTTGGCTAGGCCAGTGTAGCTAACGCTACAAAAGGATATTCTGTGGCGTAGTAGCGGCGGATCATCGTGCACGATATGTCTGGCCAGTGATCTATACACGAAGGTTAACGTGTGCGTTGTAGTGATATGGTTTGGTTGTCACTGAACAGAGGGGAGAAAGTCTCGACTTGGGGTGGGCGGACAGGCAGTTTAGTCTTCTGCATGCGTTCTTAACACGTGAGATTTAAAACAATGATGCATTTCCTGTATAAATGTCTCTTGCGTACATTATGCCATCGAACGCATCTAATGCGAACGAGTGAGTGCGCGCAACGCCTCCTCAATAACGCAAGACGCAATTTTTTTTTCGTTTTTGTTTTGTATTTTGGTCTGTCGTTAGGCCTACGCTAGATTTGGCGAGTTTGCTTTGTTGGTGAGCGTGGGCATAGAAGTAGGCTGTGACTTAACTGGACGTCATTTTTGCACTTGTCCTCAGTGCTAACATCTGATAATGTCCAAAGAAGATTGCCTGATGGTATTCGATAATTTATTTTTCTCATGTTTTGATATGCCATGTTCTGTCATCGTCGTTTTAATATAATTATCATGAGGAGCCAAATTTATGTGCAGTGCAAGATAGCCTTTCCCAGCGATCATGACTTGCCATATGATTTTAAAATTTTAGTTCTCGCTGCCATTTTTGTCTTGCTTAGTGGGTTCACCAAAGACTTTGTGAAGCAGGCCCTATGCAAGGTATTTTATTTCTTCTTTTTGTCCTTGTCTTAGCAAATGTTTTGTTCTTGAATATTGATTTTTTTTTCATTTGCCGTTGTGTAGTTTTCATCGCCTTCAGTGTGGCCTTTGTGTGATGAGCCATGTTTTGACACAACAGTAACAACTGCCAAAACAACAACACTGACGATGACGACGACGACGATGATGACTACATGATGAAAAACACCGCTAACCAAGGAGGAAAACAGGTTTTGAAAGGTTACTGTTCGCCTCATTCACGAACGCCTTGTTCGAAATGAAGGCTAAAAGAGTCATTTTTAAAACTTGTGTACTTCACCTTGCTTAGCGGGCATCAATTTTTTTCTCCGTTAGCCATCTCTATCAATACTATACTGTAAGAATGTTAACTTCAATAACAACAACCGCAACACATGTGTACTGAAGCGCATGTATAGTTTCCACGCTTTCACACGTCACGTATCCAGCTCAAGTGCAATGGACATTTTCAAAGAATATACTGATTGTTTCCCATAATCTCTTGCAAACACAAATCTTCGAGTAGAGTAATACGCAGGACATTGCCATGTGTAGGCTAATGAACCTGAATGCATGTGATGAAGTGTGGGGTGGATACCATCCTTGTCACTCAGCGTATACTTGAACAGCGTAGAAAAGGCTCAAGATTGTGCAGCGTGCGAAACTAACATCCCCATTCTTCTCTTTCGCGCCAGCGAGAACTTATCTACGTAGCTCTCCGCCTTATAGCCTTCTCATGCTTGTGATGAAGATGTCTTCGCTTTACTTTCTTTATTGCGATTTCGTTCCAGATTTTTCTTGCAGTATTGACGCGTACTTTTGCACTAGAAATTTCCTGCCTGTCCTTAGGCTGTCCGTGGATTCATAGCAGCCCATAATCAATATGAAACCTGTGCAGAGATCAGTGTCCACGGCATTGGCACCTCGTCTTATAAGGTCGTGCTGTACCTATTTCTTTCGTTCGCGGAAACGGCCGCAAGACACATGTATAAAATTGTTTCGCGGCAGATCATCGACTGTGTGACGATGTCCTTCGATAATCCTAAAGGCATAGAAATAGTCCCACGTAAAGAGGTGCTTTCATTATCCTTCCTAGAAATGGAGGACCCGTGTTAAAAACCCCCGAGGCAATCCTTCGTTACACCTGGCTACCCCCACTCAAACGCAGACACGACGCCGGGATGTGGAGCAATGGATATAAAGCAGGATAGAAAACGGCCACCGCGTTGTATAATCAGATATGACGAGTCAGAGAGCTCCCTTGCGCTGCGCGTCGTCGTCAGCTGCTGTAGGAATGCGGTGTACGCGGGCACCAGGGTGATTTATGACGGCCAACGCCAATGGTCAGAGTCGCCCGCTCTCCGTATATTTCGGGAGCTGCTGCGGTTAGAGTGACGGGTCACCGCATCGAGGCTTCCAATTCTGTTGTAAATACGCCAGAGATGACGTCAATGATGTGCATCGTTCGTGGAGTTTGAGCGCACCAGGCGAGGGAAAGTTGCACTTGCGGAGACGAGAGCTCTGCTTTTTTTTTTTTAATCGTTCGGCTCTGTATATTTCGGACACGGCAGCCGGTGCTGCTTTATCGCTTTCGATCTGAGCCCGCTCAAGTTCAGGCAACTCGGGTGCATTTCGTGGGAGCCGAGTGCATGGTTCTTTTACTGTGAGTCATGGGGGCTTGAGAAGGTGATGTTTTAGGATCAACTTCATTGAAGAAGCTCAAACCATTGATGAGTGGTTGCGTGTGAATTACAATCGCGTAAAAAACTAACTGTGAAAAGTGGACATTCCAGTGACCCCGGAGAAACTGAAACTGCCAATTAGGCTTACAGACTTCATGATGTAAACTGAAAAATATTTCCAAACAGTACATTAATAGTTTCTTGAACTTTGACAATTCAATAGCCTGAATTTTTACGATTGTGACGGGTGTACTAAACGGGAAGTGGTGCACATGTATTTCCAATTACATCTCATAGGTTCCATCTCCAACGGTTCCGTTTCTGCCGAACAAGTTATTTTGGAGCGGGTTTTTTTTCTTTACTTTTTTTTGCTTTAAGCCGTGTTTAACGCGGTACTGGAAACCTCTAGTGCTGCCTAGAATTCTTCATTTGTCATCTACATGTCCATACATTTTATTTCCTTCCGTCTGCAATGCATGGAGCTACATAGTAAAATGTGGACAGTTTTCTCGCTTTTGCGGGAGCGAAGCAAACGTAAATTTTATATCACATGAACGGTAGAATAAATAAGTGTGTTGAACCAACCACACTTAAGATACATTTCGGCCCTATGCACGAAAAAGTGCAGCACCGTGTGCAATGTTTTTCTTGCAGTGTTTACGTTCTCCTTCAAAGTAAAGGAAAGTGAATGGCCACTGGATATCTACCGCTCTTTACGACCTCCTTCCCGCCAACTTCGGTCACTGGGTATGTGCCACTGCGCATGTGCAGCTCTTCAATTTAAAAAAATAGGAGACCTCTAAAATTTCGCGGAATTGAGTCAGCTTTATACATATTAGGACATTGCTGTCTGAACAATGTAGGGATGCGCACGACCTACCCGCAGGAACAACAGGACGCTTATTTGAAGCAGAGTTGGGCAAAAAAAAAAAAACTTGCAGGACGCTTATGCTTCGTATTTAAGAGGCGAACGCGATCGCATTCAAAGATCCCTGACTGCGTCTCACGCTTCCCGGCAACTGCTGCTTACGTAACTGTAAGGTTTACCTGGAAACGCTGGCGGCGAACGCTATGCACAGATGCGAGCTTTCTGCTTCTTTATTTTCTTTCCCCCGTACGGCGGGCGCTGGCATTGCCGCGGATGCGAGCGCCATCTGGATGGTTTTTCAAGGAACCTAGCGGAGCGCGCCGCTCCCACTAAGAAATACCTCAAGCGGCCGCTGGAAGAGGGGTTTGTGTGAACTTCCGCGGAACATAATCATTGTTTCTCGTATATTCAAATTCCAAGACGCTGCTATCGTGTCTCAAGGTGGTGTGTAAGTCGTACTTCACGAATTTTCTGACGTCTGAGAAATTAAATTATTTCAGTAACGGCCTATGGGCCACGTGGAGGGCCTGCATCGTTCGGGATGCGTGGATTGGGTTGGTTTTTCTCTAACAGACAGCGCCGTCGATATCGACACCGGATTTTCTGCGACAAGGGGCCTTTAACGCTGTCGCGTTAATAAATATTCAGAAAAGCTCCACGAGCGGATGTTACGTGGTATGACACGCTGCGCCATCAGCGCTGCTAGAAGGCGCAGCATGCCCAGAGGGAAGCACGAGAAAGTAACACAACTGCAGTAAACGCATTATACATGATGCGGTGGCAACACGGGAAGTCGCTGCATTGCTTCACTGCCGATCGCATTCACGTCGATAGTCATCCTGCCATAGTTTTGTTTCAGTCCTACACGATTTACTTGCGCTTGGAGATGTTGACTTGAAAGACATGAAGGAAGCGTAAGCAGTTTTCTCGTTTCTTATTTTTCTAATGCTGACACACAATTCGGTTTATATATGCAGACGAAATCTTAAGGCTAACTAGAGCGAGCAGGCAGGCTTTACAATATATCGCAAGTTAGCAGTGTATCGAAGTTTGGCTCCATTGGCAATCTGTACCCGTGCAACGCTGCAAATTAGCGCAATAGACAAGATGTTCACAGGTGCATACTAATGTAAGAAACTGATACATCAAAGGCACCCAAGCGTCATGAGCCAAGTCTCACCCTCTTTTAAAGTATTGCGCGTATCTTTGTTGGAGGTTCTAACAATTTATTACCGATGCCCCAGTCATACGGCCTCTTCGTAGCTTCCAGGCAGGCGGCTTTACTCGACAACACCATCGGCTTGCGCCACCACAGCAGCACAAACTCATAGCTGGCCTCCAACGTAGCGACTGTAAATTGCGACGTAAGAAGCAACAATTATAGATTACTGGCTAAAAATACCACGCAAGGAAGTCGTACTACGCTAAAAAGTTCAGCGAAGTTTAAGCCATGACGCGTTTATTTTATAGTAATTAAGCAAACCTTTTAAAGCAAATTCCTAATAATGGCCCTCATGCAGGCTTCGTTGCAATATCACGGCGTCATCTTTTATCGCTGCAGAAACAAACGCAAGTCCTAGCGGACCTTCAACGTTGAAACGGTATAAACAAATCTAGCGAATTACTGTTTAAAAAATCGCCCATATAAGTTCTCTATTAGAGTGAGATATACGGAAAGTAACTTATATAATGTAATAATTTATTACATTTACAAGCTAACCAAACTTTGGCACCCGTTGCGTAAACATTTGACATCGACCACGTCGTCGCACAGCGAGATTTACCGCAACCGAAAGCTGGTTGCAGAACACATGCAGGAGAAAGTTGGATTCTTTTTTTTTTTTTTCACGCACGGTGAATGAGTGGAATGCATTACCGGCGCAATGTCATCACATCAGATATTGTGAGTACCTTTATGTGCAGTCGAGTCTCTGGAATGCTTAATTCTTTTTACATTGCTTATTGTGCCCTAAGCATTTTTCCCCCTTTTTCGGCGACATTCTTTCGCGAAGCTTCAGATCTTTCGTGCCAAACCAGAAATGTATAACTGACTGTTTTTCCTGCCATTCTTTGTTTTCGCTGTTGACCTTTTGCGTCTACATATGTAATATCGGTTGATCCTGTACGTGTTCGATAACTTATGTTTTGATACGTTCATATGCTAACACTCTGTTAACATATGAACGATGTTTCAATGTATTTTGCATCTAAACTTGAGCGCAGTATGCTCTAAAGAAACATAAAGAGCATCTCACCGTAATGCTATTTTTAAAGGAGTGGGTGGGGGAGGTGTTTGGGAGGCAAGGGAACATTATGGCTAATGTTCTGGCGAAGAAAATTGTGTGCGGCTGAATTGCTGCATCTGTAAAATTTCCCTGACAAGTGGTGGAAATCGTTATATGTGTGAACGGCTTCAAGGGAACGAATAACACGGGCAAAGTATTAAAGTATGTGACTTAATTACAAGCAACGGAAATTCTTGTTGTGACTAACCCGAAAGCAAAGCTTCTCTGGAAATTGGGTTGAGATTCTGCAGTGTCGCTCAAGTCTGTTAAATTTTTGTTGGTTGAGGCGGTTCAACATTTTTCTGTTTGAATATTCTTTATTAAAATGTTTCTTCGTCCATCTTATTTTTATCCTTAGTATGTGTTATCAAAGTGAGGTGGCGTTGTGGTCCATGCAACAGGCTTTGAGAACTTGTGTAAAACAGTTAGTTATTTGTGTGAATCGTTCTATAGGACAACCTACCTGCCTGACGTAACTTTAGCATGGCATCTGAGAGGTCCTTCAAATATGATGTCCCATTCCATCATTCTTAAAGTCAGGTTTTCTCTAAATCAATACTTAAGCCATAGGGTAAGAGTCAGCTGCTGTGTTTAAAGCTTCATGTATTTCATGCTGGATGACTCGTTTCGAAGGTCCCGCCTAGTGGGAAATGTGGTAAAATGTGTTCGGAAAGCAAGGGAATATTATGGCTAATGTTCTGGCGAAGAAAGTTGTGTGCGGCTGAAATACTGCATCTGTAAAAATTCCTTGACAAGTGTTGGAAATCATTATATGCGTGAAAGGCTTCCAAAGGCCAATACTTCAACTGATGTCAATAGGCTAATAACGCAGTGCCACCTATGACATTTGAGTGACTCGATTTTTTTCTGTCCATTTCCTGTGCTGCTATCTAGGTCACTCCATGTGACCATGTGACCTATTCTGCTAACTGCTAGGCGTTTTCGCTGGGATGTCACTGTTAACATTGACGTTGTCGACATTTTATACGTTGTTTTCAATTAACCACTTATTTCTCGGCGCATTCTTTGTGGAGACGACGCTCTTTTCAGGAGCATTATAACGACGAATAGTACCGTGTCGAGAGCAATTTACATAATGCAATCTTAGTTCGCTGCGTTAACCTTTAATGTTTATGCTTCCTTCTCATTCTTTTTGGAAGCTAAAAAAAAGAGAAAGTGCCAGTCCGACGAGTACGCAGAGCATGAAGGATGCATTGAAAATTTGTGCGCATAAAATTAAAATTAAGGATAATTTTCCGTTTGCCGCACGGTTTAGCTGAATAAATACATTTCATTGCTTATAATTTTTGAAGCGTGAAAATAAACACTGGAAGGAAGAACAGATAAGAACATGCCAAGCACTTTGACCGCTACAAAAGGCGCACTTGCATGATCTTTGTTTATATTTTCTTCTCGCAGAGTGCAGGCTACAACTTTCCGCCTGCTACAAACCAATACCTACCCATCGTCACACCATTACGACAACATCTACCCAGGCATTTACCCCAGTCCCACGTGCCACAGCTGCAAGATACATCCAGCCACACTTCCGCACATGCTTTGGGACTGTACACAACAATACCCCGACACTAACCCCACGACCCTCTCGTCGAGATGGCACGCTGCCCTGCGTAGCTCCAACCTGGACGAGCAACTCCGGGCGACCCAGCAAGCCTGCGAGGGGGCGAAGAGGCAACACCTCGACGTCCCCACGTGGGAGGCCTAGGCGCAGTCACCTCCTCTGGCTGGTTTTAATAAAGTTTATTCAGTCAGTCAGACAGATCAACTTCGCGCTGTGAGTGAAGTTGTTATCCTGTTTCCGCGTGTTGAAATCCTTTTCCTCACGTCTCTATCGTCGCGCTTCAAATGGTCATCGACGTTGCCTAGACCAACTAAACCAAATCGGCATAATATTACACATAAGCGACTTTTATGTAGGGCACAGCGAAAATACAATCGAAACCGAACCTTTGGGAATATGAAATCGCAAGGAATCTCCAAACGCTGAAATCTGATTAAAAGTTCTGGACGTTCGTCGTTAGATGAATGCATATTTGGAGTTTAAGTATTTTTTACATTTCTACGAATTAAACCAAGAGTATTGATGGCAAGCACAGACAGCAAATGCAGCTTTTAGTCTGCGCAGCACGACGAAGGATCCGAACTGTCAACCAGGGTTCGTGTATTTCAAATTTCTGTAATGGTGGTTTGTTAGGCTGTACGCTTTGCGTAGTGTTAATGCTGCGAAGCGATGAGAGCTTTTTAATGCTTTTATAGAAGATTTAAGGCACTAATCGTGACACTGAGGTTGTTCTAGCTTTTCTTCCCAGCTCTGCATCACTGAACATTAAGCTTCCCGGGCTTTGTTATAGCAAAGAAAAAAAAAGACAAAGAAAAAAACAAGTGTGCAATCGCAAATGAAAACAGGTCCTCAAAAGTGGTCTCCACCCTCACAACTATCTTCCTTGTCAGGAAGTCGTGACGAAAGCAGTCGGTGCTCAAGGTGTTCGCTTTTCCATCGCTAACTTACGCAATCTCCGAAATGAAGCATAAGAAGGTGGAGGAAAGAACTTTATAAAGAAAAATTTCAGGGCGTTGTAGATGGCCGCTTGTCTGCATAAGAACTCCAGCTCTAATGTCGAGAGGTGGGGGACACATACAAGGATAGTGCGGAGGTCCGCGTGCACCCGACTGCACCGCTGCGGTGCCCGTTGTGTGACAGAAGTTTGTGGTCGCGCGTAAAAGCAGTGGCGAATTTTGTACGTAGCGACGAACGGCAGGTTGGCCGGAGTCGAATACTTACCTTCAGGTACCCAGGACCTACAGAGGTGGCAGTTACCTTCCTTATTCTCGTATGCCTCTCTGCTTCATCCTTTCAGTGCACCTTCTTCGTTAATTCTACCTGTACAAGACATGCCGCTATTTTGCGAATTGGAGCTCTCACTTCCTCTCATCCGCAACGGCAACGATTCGAAAAGGCCGCAACCTTTATTTCACCGTCCTAGTTTCCTACTGGTACTACGATTAACCTGCTGAGTAATCAAAGAAGGTGCCGAAAGGGCTGCGAAGCATTTACAACCTTGGTTTATGGGGTCACCTGAACCCTGTTTTACGAGCGAGGCGAAGTCCCCCGCAAAGTTGTGTTATCGAGTACTGGAACTGGTGTGCCGAAAGGAATGAAGACATCGGCGCAGACGGGTATTCGAGCTAACTACGGTAGACCGCTAGCGTTCGTGAGGGCGCAAGAGAACCTGGTCACCGATTGCAGGTTCAGTGCCCGACAGCTGTTAACTGGACGTTTTAATATTTGAAGTAAACAGAACGTCTAGCGATGAAAAGTACCGTTACGCCGCTATGTATGCCTCGTTTTCCGTGCCGTCATTTCCCGCAAGTTGGATGGTGCACAATCTTCCGCATTCCTGAAGGAGCGCAGCGTATTGCAAAAGCACAAACTTCTGCATTTTTGCTAGTCCAAAACGGAAGCTCATATATGTACAGCAAATTAAGATGCACAGCCATGAACCAGGTGTATCGTTAGCGCTCAACAACACATTTCCCTTTCCAGCGACGAAGTCTCTGGGGCATGTATTTTCCAAAAACGCTCAACGAACGCACCCGTATATAATAAACTTCTCTAAGCGTTCGCCAATCAGACAGAGAAGCGACAGTTTATGCCTTTTTTCGTTTTTAACGGGATACAGTTAACTCTTTCCCTACCATAGAGAAAATGGGTGTTTTTTGTATGTTACGGCAGATGTTTTTTTCTGACGGAAATACTGCACTCAATATTTAATGTAATACATAAACAGAAAGCAAATTGAATGCACTTTTTACGCATAAAGTTTTATTACCGAGATGCAAGTAACAAAAAACTGTCAACCCTTCCACTGGGGTGGAGATGGAAGACCAGTGGGAGAGCGGGCACGCACAAGCACTGTCTAGAGTGCCTCGATGCCCTCCTCGCCCACCACACCCCTTCCATTGGGAAGTCGCGTTTGCTCTCCGCCGTGCGTTCGCTCCCCGTGAAATCGCGCGTCCCACCCCCTCGCTCGCTTTCACTCGCATATACAGCATAAGGCTAATGAGAGCTTTTTTCTATTGCCCCACGCGACGATCGAAAGGTGAGCTCATACCAGTTTCGCTGTAAAAACATATAAATTCTTAAAATCAACATTGTGCAATAAATTTCAACAGAGTTTGTAAAGACACGCTTGTATCTACTAAGAAAAAAATGTTAAGAAAATTATGATATATAAAAAATGTATTGCCGTCTATTAGGCACTATCTCCGAAAAAATCAGTTTTCCATTGAACAGGTATTCCGTTACAAAAATTTAACTGCAAACAATACAGTTGGGCGTGCCGGGCTGCGGCCACCGATGTTCGGGGCTGGTTTGCGTCGTCGTTGCTTTCAGGCTCAAAATCCGACGAAAAGTCAGCGTCCTCTGACTCGCTGCTATTAGATGTATCGATAAGATCGGCCGCAGAGGCAGCGGAATCACTATATCCGCGATCTCCTGAAGCGCGCGCGCCGTTTCCGGAGCCGGACATTTTTTCGTTCTCCTTTGACGATCACGAAACTATGGTCCCTAGAATATTGCCTAGTCTACCGTCCGCCAACGGGAGCGAGGACTGTTTCCGAATGACGGTGGTGGTGGCGCTGCGAACAGTCCTGATGCTACGGCGCGCGCTCAGCCGCCCGGCTACCGCAGCCCGACTGCGTGTTGGTGAAGCGCGCTCGAGTTCGGCGTAGTTTAGCCATTCCTTTTTTAAAAGAAATGGGTAGTCGTGTTCAGACACACATTATTTCGGTCCTCAGACGAATATTCGCATGTGGTGTAGGCGAGAGTTTAGTTGGCTTGAAAATATATGTATTTTCATTTGTTTTGATCGAGTGGCGTTGAGACCAGCTGCATATTATTTTATTGCGATAGCAATTATATGGACACACCAGCCACATTGCTGCCGTCGCCATGGTCGTTGCCGTAGCTGTGAGCTTCCGTATGAAGTCCAACGGCGATGAAATCGTCGCCGCGCGCCGTATGCTGTATGCGCGAGTGAAATCGTGCGAGGGTGAGCCGGCAGTCGCGGCTCAATCTCGCGCACGCAAGGAAGGGAAGCGGGAAGGAAGCGCGCTGTCTTCGTAGCGCTTAACGCTCCGGGCAAAGGTTAGGGAGAGGGGCGGGGCGTTCGATTCCATGTGACCGCGAAAACTCAGCGCGCGGTGGACTGTATCCACGACACAGATGGCTTTCAAGATACAGCGGCTCACGCGGCCACCAGGCCGCTCCGGGCAAAGGTTAGGGAGAGGGCGGGGCGTTCGATTCCATGTGACCGCGAAAACTCAGCGCGCGGTGGACTGTATCCACGACACAGATGGCTTTCAAGATACAGCGGCTCACGCGGCCACCAGGGCCGGCCGGCCGGAGTAAAACGCCCCTCCCTCCCCCCTCCTTGTCGTCCCCCCAGCGCCTTGCGGCCCGGGCGGGCCCGAAGGTAAATTCCCTCGCTACCACGCTTCTTCACTTCAGCGTTTAGACCGAGTAGCCGCCGTCATCGAGTAAGATGTGTTCATGTTCGCTTGTGCACGTGTGACACCATGCTTGTTCATCGAGTTAGTGTGCCTATGTTTACAAGTTTTTTACGGCCGATAAACTACTATCCTTACCTGGTATAGTTGTCCACTAATTTTCTATGGCAATCGATGCTGTTTGCCTTTCGGATGAAATTGCTTCTTTTATTCCTTTGTTACAACATAAACTTAAACCTTCTTATTTCTATATCTTGAGACAAGTTAACTAGTAATCTTAGAAGCGACGGGTTTCCACAAACGTAAGGATAATATAAGCGGGGCCCTTAGCTATATTCTATTAGGAGACCACACTTGTTATCTGCACGCTCTTTCATCTATCGAACCACTTCTAACTCCCGATAATGTAATAAAGCATGAAAACTAACTAAAATATTAAGCAACGTACTTAAAGTCATGCATAATGGTGGAAGCAGAATCCACCTCGGCGGATTTCGGGCTTCTGAGCACAATTCTCGTGAAAGCTGTGCAAAGGAGGCCGTCTGCTGACCGAAGCAAAACCATTCAGAAATCAAGGTGCTCACGACACTTGTGCGACATCAGCATCTTCGACACAAGCAACCGTAGGCCATAGGCAAGGAAGCCCGTGTGGCTGCAGCAGAACAATGGGACCTCGCTAATTATTTTCCCCAGTAGAAAACGAAGTGAACGCCGAAGAGAGGTATTGATGCGATTGTTTCGCTTTCACTATAGCATTTTTTGTTTCAGAATAAATGAATAGGACAGCAAGTGCAACAGACTAATAAACATAGCGCATCGTTTTTTTTAATTTGATTTTCCGAATGTTATTGTTACCTTCCTTCTGTAGTAATTGCACCTTTTATTGATCTTGTAGGCCCATGATCGAAGCGCCACGTGCGCCTTCGCCCCGTCGTCTGCTTCATATGCCAGTGCTCTTACTGCTGCCGTTGGCGGCGCTGTTCGCCAGATCGCGGCTGGCGGGTTACGACGGCCCGCTCGGTTCATATAAGATACACCATTACCAAAATCTGTCATTTGTTAAAAACTCAATCGCGTAAGGTAAAGCAGGAAGTAATTTTACACCGTTGTGTATGTCATGCATAAAGCTAGATTATGTCGTAACTTTGACGATTAACATAAAAGCAATCCGCATTGATATGTTTCTCAAGGCAATCTTTCTTTTTTTTTCACATCTAGGCATAATAACGGGCATCGATTTTTCTAGGACACCTCTCTGACTTCTTTTTATTGCTCCTTCTGGATCATAGAGAATGTGCCAAAAAACGCGATGGGCGTTCTAAATTACAATGGACTCAAGCAGGGTGAAACCGTTAACGACGAGGTATTTGACCTTCGTCCTTTTGTTCATAAGTCGAGTGTGCTCTTGCTAAAGTGAATCATTATTGTCGACAAATAGAAGCTTGTCTTTAGAGGCACTTCATTCTTGCAACGCATGAAGGTTTCTATGTCTACAGAAGTGTAGAATGTGCAGAATACAGTGTTTATAATTACTGCAGCAGATGTAGTCATTCATAGGTAGACGCTGAAAGCACCGGTAGGAGAAAAACAATTTATAGGCCAAGTGCGGTTTTGTCTAAATGGCAAGTTCGCCGGTTTCGTGGCCTCGCTTAAAATCAACATTTTGCGTTCTAGGACTATGTGCCCATTCCATTCTACTCCACTCTAAATTCTCGGGCTCCTGTTCCATTCCCATTTCATCTGCCCGAATGGTGCCTTCATTCCATTCCGAGTCAATTCGGGGTGTTTAAAAATGTGAAATGACGGCAGATTCTGTTCAACTCCGGAGTTGCCACTACGCCACTCTGAACGGTAGCGTTTCCGTAGTTAGTTAAAGGTAGTTTCCGTATGCCACTTTCTTAAATTCATTATTTGTGTAAATGTGCGTTTGTGTCGCCGGTGGTAAGACTGAGCTTAAATAAACGGTATAGTTTAGCGCTTTCGCTTTAAGCCGAGAAAAAAAAAACAGCATGTCGAATATTCGGCCTGCGATTTCGTTTGAGGTGAGAAGAGTGGGTGGAAAGCAAGTTTATCCCAGAACAAAGGTGACGACCAATAAGCAGTTGCAAGCCTACGTGCGCTCCAATGAACGTAGCCTTGCCAAGTAAAGGTAATGCGTCAGCCAGCGCACCCAATGCATCTATACACATCTTTACTGCTACAGCACTTACCTGCTCGAAACTGGTTTTGCTATGTGCACGCGTTTGTCTTCTCTGTCCCTTCCAATTTGTTAGGCTGACGACAACAACTGTTGTCGTCACGGACGGAACACAACGATTATTTCCTTTCGTCATCAGGCCAGCTCGTCTTCCCCAGCTTCACAATTTCCACAGTGTGATGCAAAAGAAATTATTTCCACAAATGCCTTCAATGGGATTTGAACTCATTCCAGTGAAGCTGTGCACATTTGGTAGTCGAGCGCACAAGCATTGGGTTATAGCGCAACGAGAGTGCTAAGCATTTAGTGCAAGGCTTTGGCAGCACACAAACTCTGAGAACATTGGCGCTCCTGCATGTATTGCACGGACAATGTTATTGAAAGGATTCTCTGGAATTCTGTGAAATTCACTTTTATGGCAATGCCATACAGCGATGTAAAAGAAATAGTCCACGCGCCTTTGAATACGAGAGAACAAGCGCCATTTCATTCCCATTTCAGAGGATAAGCAAGAGTAGGTACTAACGGTATTTTTTTTTTTTGTTTGGCTTATGTAACAAAGTGTTCTCTCTGTGAACGTATATTGAAGAAAAATGCGTTGACTGAAACAAAGAGTTTTGTGTATAGGTGCTCACATGTCTGAATATTTAACTTATGTTTCATTGTGAGATGCTTTCCCTCAGACTTTCTTTTTTGTCACTTGAGTGCCTTGTCCCTTTGTCGTGGGCCTCTTATAGTGAGTTTCTTTCTTACAATTTGCCCTTGTCCCGAACGCCGGGATGTCTGCCCCTCTAAGGGGGGGGGGGGGGGGGGGGGTTGTTCAGGACATGGTATTACTAGGCAGGGATATGCGACGCTTCCCGCATCTGTCAGCTGCGCAGCGGCGCTATTTGCTATCAGTGCTTGGTCGACTAAATCCTTGCCTTATGTGTGGTGGGTTAGTCAGTGCTCGCGCCCCTTTGTTGGAAAAGGTACGTCCGTGGGGAACGGCTGCTCGGCTACTGCTGTCTACTACTTCTCGGCTGCTAGCTACTGCTGTCTTGCCAATCATATTACCACTTAGATCGCTGTGTATGTGTGAGAAGCTGGTTATTGGCTCCTTTTTTAACACGAAAGTGTTTTATGCCGAGATCCAACATAAAATTCCTGTAACGGATGTGACGTCGGCACCAACACGTGAAATATGCCCTCTTGACAGGGATGATGCCGCCATCTAGGAGCAGTGAAGCGAAGTACTGCATCAAGACACTAACGAACGCCGTGAGTAAGCGCTTCGATAGTCTCAACGCAGCGGAGGTTCCAACGAGGTGTAACCTGGTCTAGGCGGTGTAGACCTTTTGCTGAGGTGACGACGCAGGTTCCGCACATGGTTTGACTTTCGCGTCCAATTTTCATTTGACGCCTTGTCGCCTACGAAGTACAGCTTCAACATGCATCAGCAGTGCTTACAAGCGAACTATACTGCTCCGCTTGCGATAGAACCCACTACGCAAGACCGTAGAGGCCTGGGCTAGTCGGTACATACTCGAGAAGGAAACCAACTATGAAATGTGCTGCGCTAAGCGGCACAGAAAGGCAACGATGTTGACGAGCGAATCTCGCTTTGGTCCGGCGAGAGACACGCCATCGTAAAGCAGAACGCCTTCGATCTTTCTCGGCGTCGCAACGCGTCGCAACTCCACTGGCTGCCCAAGACACTACGGAGCCGGACTAAAATGCTCGTACCTTTGACGAAGCGACTTGGCCGTAAGACGCCGTGCGCCAACCAAACCTGCCACACGGTCGCCGACCGTGTTGCATGTTTTTACTGACTTTCACTGCGGCGGACCATGAGTTCCCGAAGCGAGTAGGCAACAGCTTCTGTGAAGACATGTTTCACTTTCGTGTTCTATACCAATTCCTATGAAAGAGGGATCAACCATATCTTTTTTTTCAGCGTTGCCATCGTGCATACCCGTACCAGATATACATCAAAGTGAAGCAGCCTCGGGCTGCAAATGACCGACGCAAGTGCTGACGTGAGCTCCGACACAAACTATCATCGCCACGTCCTTGCTCTCATTCCTTCATCGTCAGTTCGTCTCCTTCATTCCCACTGTCGTCATTCCATTGTCGCTGACATTCGTTATTGCCATGCCACCGCTATCGCTTTGGCACCGCCGCTCTGTCAACATTAATCCGCTGTCACCATTTCTTTAGTGTCCAGCGTTCGTCACGTGTCATCCTTGTCACGCCATCTTGAAAGGGATAAAAGTTTCATCCATCCCACTGTAGCACGAAGCTCAGAGAAACCCCATACCGGTTTCTCAGAAAGAAAGCGTCGTAATTAAAGAAAACCTTCTGCTGGTCCATGATTTCAAGCTGGGACCAACGCCCTAATGACGTGGTCTCTCAACCATGTGAGCTAGCTAGTTGGCTAGCAGATCCCAGAGCGAGCGCGAAGTATCCGACAATTCGAAGCACTGGGACAACGAATATGGCAAATAAGTTCTGTGGAAGCCCGCAAGGTGAAGAAAAGCTCATGAAATAGAAAAATTGTCATCCACACAATTGCAGCCAAAACGCTACAAAGAAAGCCCATATGGGTTTTTCATAAAGCAAGCTCTTCCTTCGAATAAAAAAAAAATGTGCTTGTCCATGATTCGAACGCGGAACGAACGCCTTACCGAAGCGGCCACACTACCAGCTGAGGTAACCAATAGGCTTCTAGGATACAGAGCGATGGCGAAACAATCGACAACCTTTAGCACTGGGACACTCAATATGGCAAATCTGCTCCGCGGAAGCCCACAAGGAGGAGAAAATTTACGAAAGGGAGTAATTGTGCGCGAGAACATACGGTGGTACCACTTTCGGTTTACCGGTGACCGCAGTCGCGAGCAGGTTCTCCAGAGTGGACGGACATGCGAAGAGCGGTGACGCGCAGAGGAACACAGGGACCGAGCTGAGAACGGAACAATCTTTCGGGCAAGAGCACAGCTTCATCGTGGCAGGGCACTTAGCGCAGTGACGTTGAAAAGACAGCAGTGGCACTGACAGCAGCAGGAGACGTAGAATGGTTAAAACATGCACGTGGAAGCAGCCACGGACATCGGAGCGAGCGTCATGTGCTCCCGCGTAGCGGAGTGCGCTGAGGCTGCCTTCAACGTCACTATACAACTGGCGAGCTTGCCGGCAGAGGTGCTGCTTCCGCTACTGCACCCTCCGCGCTTTTGGAAGACCGACTTCTCCGCCACTACTGGGGCCGGAGCGCGATTGATTCGGGAGCAGGGCTGACCGGGACGTCGAGGGAGAACTGGAAAGGGGCGGCGCGGCGGCTGTCAGGAAAGAGCACGCCAACCTCCTCCCTTTTTTTTTTTTTTTGCCTTCCCGCAAACCGATCCCGTAGCTCTTCCAAGTCAAGCCCTCCAGCCAATTAGCTACGCGCACTTTCTCAATATTTTCTCCTTCGTTTTTTTCGTCCATTTATATTACTCTCAGCCTACGTCGCCGCCTTTTACGTGGCTCCGTCCGTCCGTCCGTCTGTCTCTGTGTGTGTGTTTTCGTCCATGAACAAGTGGGTTATTAGCTTTCCCATCTTCTGTCCTGTCTTCTCGATGTATCCCCTGATGCCTCCATATTTCGAAAACAGCAACTGATGCCCGCTTAGTTTGCCTGTTCTTTTTTTTTTCTGGTACGTTACTTATTTCATGCTGCTCTTCTTTATGTCGGCTGCTAAACTTCCGTCAGGCTTCGCCTTGCATTTTGTATATGTCAATCGCCTATTTCTTCCCGCATTCAGCAGTATTTAATTATTTTTTGTTTGGTTATTTGCATCGGATGCTTGTCTTGCCTATACGATCCGGAACCGTGGATCCCATTTTCTAGGGCACCAAACTGCGCTAGTATATACATGTTGGCATTGTTAATTTTTTTCATTAGGCATTTTTAAGAACAAGGTGGGTGCAGTGGAGAGCTTTATTACGCTTTGGCAACCGCTGTCGGCCTATCCGTGTGTTCGAGAGAGGATACCGTTGCAACTTCGCGCGTAATTTGGCTTTACATGAACTTTCACACATTTCCCACACCCTCGCTTGACCAGCATAATAATTCCGTTCGCAAATCTCGAAAGGCGAAAAGTGTAAGGAACAAAACAAAAATGAACGGACTCATCAAAATGAACGACATTGTAGGATAAAACTGTGCTCCCGTACGAGAGAGAAAATCGTCTGTACGTGAGCGATGGAAGAGCCAGGCACTGCGGGTGGTTGTGCACAGTGTCCGCACAACCGCCCGCAGATAATTCAAGACACCATTACTCTTTTCTTCCTCGCTTTCCTCGTGGAGCTACAATAAAAAACCTGTCAGCCTTTCCACTGAGGTGGAGATGGAAGACCAGCGAAGCTGTAGTAAGGTGGGAACTATGTATTTACAATTATGACTATTAAGATGTGATGGTGTAATTGGTTATTTGAACTATTAAAGCATGAGAAATATATATGATCCGGTGGTTTTCATTTATTTAGTGACCACAGGGACCATGGCCCTATGGTCGATACGGTACACCGCCATAGGGTGTACAGCAAAGGTTGGCACGTTCTTCTTAAACACGTCACCAGCGCCGCGTGCGTTCGGTGCGAACACGGGAAAAACGCCGCCGCCGTCGACAATAGTTGTGCGCATTGTTTGTGCGACCGCAAACAACCGCAGTCAAAACGCTGTCTACGAGACGGAACGGCTAAACGCCGTTGTCGACACTGTTAGGGGCGAGGCGGGCGAGAGCCCAGAGAGAGTCCGCTGCACAGGCGGCAGAGGTCGGCAGGGCTGCGCGCATGCGCCGCAGTGAGAGAGCGGGCACGCACAAGCACAGTCTAGGGTGCCTCGATGCCCTATTCGCCAACCGTTCTCCTTCCGTTGGGAAGTCGCGTTTGCTCTCCGCCGTGCGATCGCTCCCCGTCAAAGCGCGCGTCCCTCGTCCTCGGGCGCTTTCACTCACAAATAAGTCGCGTTTTCTCTCCACCGTGCGTTCGCTCCCCGTGAAAGCGCGCGTCCCTCGCTCTGGCGCGCTGTCACTCGCACGCACAGCATACGGCCAGTGAGAGTTTTTTAAATGCGAAGCATTTCTTGCCGGGGGCTCTGTCCGTCGCTCCCGCGTCCCACACCCCCACAGCGCATGCGCGTCCCCTCCCCCTCTCTCTCTCCTCTCCTACGCTCCCCCTTTCTCTCCTCTAGGACTCTTGTACGGAGCAGCGCCCGCGTCCTGCACTCCACAGCATATGCGCGTCCCCTCCCCCTCTCTCCTTTCTTACGCTCTCCCCTTTCTCTCCTCTAGGAATCCTCTACAGAGCGGCGACCGCGTGCCACACCCCCACAGCGCATGGGCGTCCCCTTGCCCCTCTCCTCTCCTACGCTCCCCTTTCTCTCCTCTAGGAATCCGGAGCGGCACGCACGGCAGGGGGTGCGACAGCTGCATACTCCGCTGGGGGCGCCACGGTAGTTCCACGGTATGAAAATGACGGAGCTTGCGCGCCTCATTCTCTCTCCTGTGCAGCGCCACGATGAGCGCTCGGGCCGCTGCGGCGAAACCATCTCCCGCTCAAGCTAACCACATCCCCGCTGCTTTGCATCCACACATGATTCCCTTTAGCGGGAGATGGAGTATTTTTTGTACTGCCGGACCCAACAATCGAAGAGCTTCGCTGTAAAAAAAATAAAACGAATAGAAGAAGCAGCAATCAAATTATGGATAGGGTGTATTACCAAACACTGCGGAGTGCGCTGAAGCGAAGAACCCCGGCAAAAGTACTAGTGTCCCAAATGTTATTGATCAGGTTTCGCATCATGATAATTGATCTCTCTCCCATTCCCATCTCGCTCCCACTCCAAAGCGTGGGCCAACGAAAGGGAATAACCAGGTCTTTTGTTGTGAGTTAGGCGTTACAGTTGAACAGAATTGGCATTTTTCATAGTATCACTAATAGTTCACGTTTTTTTCCAGCTCTGTGTTCAAATAGACTCTGTGCAGAGATTGCCTGTGCTGGTAACAGCGAAAAGGGATACCCTGTGGATACACCTTCGCCCCCTGCCTCTCCAATTTCCCGCTTTTCTTGCTTAGTTTTTGAATACCACTAGACTTTGTTCTTTTTGAATGGCACCAGTGTGGGTGCATATATGCCTCAGGTGAAATTGTCCCTTGCTTATTTGTGTTATCAGTGGGTGTGTCACATTTTCACCGAACACATGCCTCAATATGCTAGGATATAAACCAGGTAACCATTTCCTGAATTTTCTTAGAGATCTCCTCGTTATTCCTCGTGTCTCAACTTGCGACGTTTCGCATCCAGCTTACAAGATTAATCGGCGATGTAATAAACATTCCTCCAGAAATGCGCAAGGTTTTAGCAAACTGCTTATATTAGTGAACTGTCAACTCTGGCATCCTAATCATTGTGTATTAGCACCTGCCTAAACTCTTATTTTCTAACAGTCGTCATAATTATCACGCCATTATAATCGAGATGACGTCGTTGCTCTGCGTCATTAGCGCTTTTAAATGCGAAGCATTTCTTGGCGAACATTTGTTACTTTGACAGTATCTATCTAGCCGCCTACGTCTTTCCGCTAGCATGGTCGTTTTGTCAACTTGCTACGTACCAAAATTGGCATACTATGACAAGAATATATGAAGAACACAAATGGTATGTCCTGACATGAATGTCATGACATGCGTGTTATGTAGGTCATGACAATGACCCAGCGAAAAAGCCGAACATTCAAAAACCATTTAAATGGGTTCGGACGTGGGTACTAAGTGAAGAAAACATTAAAGGATGCTGGTAGAAGTCATAGTCATCAGCATGCGTCAGAATAAATGACAATGACTCAGCGAAAAAGGATTAACACTAAAAAACCGCTGGAATGGGTTCGAACGAGGGCACTAAGTGAAGGAAATAGTAAAGGATTGTGATACAAGTCATATTCATGACCATGACTCAGCAAAATTAAGAACGACACAGCGAAAACATATTAACACTCAAAAACCAATGTAATGGGCTCGGATGTGGTAGTAAGTGAAGAAAAAGGCTAAAGGTTGATGGTCGAAGTGATAATCATGAGCATGACTAAGGCTTTCGCACTAAGGTCTCTTAGGTCTAGCTAAAGAGACTCCGGAGGACTCATGACATGAATGTCATGACATGCGTGTCATGTAGGTTATGAAAGAGCCACCTACGTCTTGGTGCTCTCCTGTTCGTTCCGTTAACTTGGTAGGCTCCCCGCACACTGCTTCGCATAACTTCGATTCCCATAGGGCGTGGGTTCTGCCGGATTTTTCAACTCTGATGCTGTGAAATCATGGGAGGGCTGCGCGACAGACACTCAAGCCAGCGCAGGCCTCCAAGGGCTCCACATAGGAATAACAAAGAAAGACATTATGAGTAAGGTCTAATGCGTGGCGCCGTAGATTATGGTACTGATGTCGCCGATACGTATAACAATTTACGCGATGGTTTCCGAGCGGCGGATTCATATTCTCATTAAGAAGTTCGCCTGCGTTTTGAAGCTGAGAATTTCTGCGCATTTCAGTGAAACCCAGAAATGTTCCACTTCTACGGCTTTCTTCAGTGCCTTGCCTGTGTCACTGAGGCGTTGAAGGAGCCAAGAAAATTTGACATTTCTGCTGCTCTTTCTTAGCCCCTGTGGCTCAATTGGTCAATTGAGGGACACACATGTGCCCGTCGTAATTGCACAACAGAAACGGGTATAGGAGTAACCTGCATCTTTCACCAGAATCCGGTGGATGCCAAGATCGCAGCTACGATCTCAGCCAGAACATGGTTGGTTCTTTCAAGCTTTTAGTAATATTGATAAGCTTTTCTGCTTGTTAGTACGAATATTCTTATTTTGATATCTTTTCAATAACGCGCCTGTCACAACTTTTACTGTTCATACTGCGGTACTGTATTCTTTTTCATGTCTTTGTTTTAGTATTTGTAAGCATGTCATATTGTTCTTTACTTTCTCTTTCTTCCTATGAATCGAATCTTCCATTTCTGCTTTTATGCGAGTAGCATTCTAGGACTATTTCCCACCGTTTCTTGCACTGCGACCATTTGGCTGTTTAACCATTTTCCCTGACGCTTTCGATAAGAAATTGCGGCAGGATGACTGGCGATGGCTATGCGTTAGCATTGAATCAGCGCCAGAACGCATGATCACCTTCGAGACGAGTTATGCATGAGGCGTGAGGTGGTAACATTTAATTACGCCCTCATCATGATCGACCCTAGCCACATAGCTCTATACTTTCCTATACTCTAGGAGCACTCGGTTGCTAGGAGTTACCACTCGCCTAACAGTTGAAGATGAGCTATTATCTGTGCGCCTTTTCTTTATATTTTTATGGTCAGATTTATAATTTGTCATGTGACACTCCCTCGTAGTCTTTTCTTTCCACTGTGGTTTTCGGCTGCACGTTATTTCATCATACAGATTCCTGTAGGCGGAAATTGGACAACATGACAATCTACTAATTGTTTTGATACAATTTGGCTAGTCAGGGAGACCATGAGGTTTCACGGACATTCACAGAAATGTGCAATTCATATCACCATGTCACGATTACATCTTAGATTTCAATTTCTACGCGACCGTGCCACCAAGATATTTTCACCTGTATCGCTTAAGCATGCTCAGATGAAGGTGAGTGCCCCACGCTTACCAATACTGCTTGCACAATAATTCTTGTCTTCAGTGCGATAGCAATTATATGGACACTCCAGGCGCATTTCACCCATCGGCGTCGCCATCGCCATGATGTTACGTATGAAGTCTAAAGCGGATAAAATCGTCGCCGCGCGCCGTAGGCTGCATGCGCGAGTGAAATCGTGCAAGGCTGATCTCACGCACGCAAGGGAGGAAAGCGGGGAGGGAGCGCGCCAGCCTTCCATTATGCGCAAGGCTCCAGGAGAAGGAGAGGGAGTAGGTGCGCTTTCTACACCGTCAGCTGCTGCGTAAGGCGCCGCCGCTCGCGCCCGCCCAGGCTGCCCTATCTTAAAGGCCACCTGCAACGGGGACAGAGTCAGCCGTGCGCAGTTTTTTAGTGGCTTAGGCCACGTTGATGCGAGAAGCAGCACAAAGGTCAATTCGCTCGTTGCCGTGGCCGCGCTTGCTCACTCCAACGTTTTGACAGTGAGCTCCTGTGGTCATCGAGTGAGATGTGTTCATGTTTGCTTGTACGCGCGTGACACCATGCTTGCCAGGTTAGTTAGTACGCCTGGGTTTACTAGTTTATACAGCAGATAAAGCTACTCTCCTTACATCGTGTCGCTGTCTACTAATTTGCTATCGCCATCGATTCGTCGCCTTTCGGGCGAAACTACGACTTTTGTCATTCCTGCTAAACATGGCTTGACATAGTCACCTGCGTCTCTAAAATTGCTGAAAATGAACGCGACTAGAGAAGATTAAGTTAGGTGCAAGGGCCTCCTCAAACGAATATATTATTAATAATTCCATTTTAGCTATATATTGTTTTCATCTTGCAAAATAAGATGGAAAGCTGCAATGTGCTTATAGTAATATAATGTGACATTGGGGGAACTGTATGAATGCGCTATTTCAAAAATATTGAAACGTTTTTCTGAACATTCCTTCGTGCTATGCAGAGTTCCCGGAGGCTAATAACGACTAATGACGTCTTATTAGAAACAAGGCACCGCACAAAACACTCTCACTCATAGGATTCCTGCACCATCAGCCGAAAATTACCGCTCTCGGTTTTTATTTAGAACTATACAGGGAACATGCCCATTTTATGGATGGCCTTCTTTGGATATTTTCTCTTGGCTAACCTCCACAACGTACATTTCGATTTTTTCGGTTACACGCATAATGATTGGAATGGTATATAAGGCGCTCATGCCTCTCGGGGAAACAGCAATTTTCACGAGAGCTTTGGAATAGACAATAAAGCGTTACTCAGAAAAAAGAAAAAAGGAGGAGCGCCACAAAATGTCGTATGGCTCTAATAGCAGCGAAAGAGCACGCAGGCACACCGAATGTCTCGAAGCCATGCTCAAGGGGGCGTGAAAGGGAGAGAGACGAATAATGTGGATTCAAAAGTGCGTAGGGAATGAAGGAAAGAAGTTAATGGTGAGAAGTGCACGAGGGGGGAAGTCGCAGCCCGAGACGCTGACAGCGCTAATTGAAAGTCATGCCGGAATGACAAGAACAAAACGGGGCCTGGGATTGAAGAAAAGAATGAATAAAGAAAGTTTCTTGCAGTATTGGTGGATTCCTGTTTCATAATTAAAACACAAGAGAACACGCTCCTCATTCGCCGCCCTGTATTGCGTATTTCCGCATTTTCGTCTTCCAGAAAACAAAAAGAACGAGGAAAACACCTTTGGCAGCTACGAAGTGCCTCAGGGCCGAAGGAGAGGTGAAGGCCGCATGAGTGGAGTGAAAAACAGGGAACAGTATAAAAGAGACTGCCCGCAAGGAAGCAAAATAAACCGAATAGAACGCAGTCGTTTCGTGCAATGTGAGGAAGTGCAGGAAGAGAAAAATAAAGTGCCCAAAGAACACACAAAAAGAAAGGAGAGGAGGAGAAAATTAAGCATTGTTGGGACGCGGAACCTTCGATCGACTGGGAAATAAATGTGCCCCGTGGGAGCAAAGCCTCGCTCCTTGTCTTTTAGTTTATGAGCCTCCGCCTTCACCCCAACACAGGAGTGCCTAAAGTTTCCAATTAAACAGTTAGTCCTCTTTCTCTTGGACGAAATGAACGAGCTAAGAAGTGAGTGCATTGCAAGCGGCTTGTCCGGTTAATCGTCATGGCCCAGTAGTGAGCACTTTCGTGGGCGTCTTTATGATGACGATACCCATCTCCCGTAGTTCCATGCAACATCGTCAGGGTTAATTCTGCTTGTATCGCGTAGCCGCGGAGTCGTGGCTGGGTAACTGCGGCGTCTATTCAAAACGGTTAGGAAGATAAATGCCGTTGGAGTTTAATGGTGCTGTAGAATTCCGAAGAATACCTTGAAGCTATTACATTTAATTCTGCCACTTAGACGCTAAACAAATGACCGTAGAAAGTTTCTATTCTTGGCAGATAGTCCGTTGGTGTCATAAATACAAAATGGAAGTTCCATGAAATCATACGAATTCGTCATAGTATTACTAACAGTGCAAAGACCTGCATCGAATTCAGTAAGGTGAAGTCCGAGTGAAAGAACTTGTTGTGTAAGCCGCCGAGGTGTTATAGTGGCTGTGGCTTTATACAGCTGCTCCTGAGGTACCCGGTTCAATTGCCAGTTATTGCAGCCTCGTTAAGGTGGACGAGGAGTGCAGAAAAATGCTCGTGCCTCATGGGCTTTGAATGCACGTTAAAAAATTCGCTGTTTCGTTCAATAGGCGAAGCAGCATTTATAGTGACAGCAATATACTAGACAACAACACGAAGTAAGGTATAACTTGCAGCAAACATTCACTTTCTAATTAAATTAGCAAGTGTGGAGCCGCGCGGCACAGATTCGATGACCGCGAACACTCTCTGTTAAAACGCTGACGCCATGAAGAGCGTGAACAGAGGGGAGGTAGTGCTTCTGCTGCCTTTTGCACTTCACGCGTCTCTTAAACTTGAGATTCGGTGTCTTTGAGACCTTGATGCGCTCAAAGACAGCGCACATGCTGCCTTTGCTCCTGGCGTGGATTACCGCCAAGGTAGAGCAAGGGCGGCGCCCGACCGGGATGGAAGAGGAGAAGCGCGCTTACGTGCGCTCGATCAGGAAGTTTGTAGTCGTTCAGAAGTGTAATGCGAGTTACGTGGCACATCAGAAACCCAAAATATAGCAAAATAGGTGGAGCCATCGCGCGACGTTGTTTATTATTGCGATATCAATTATATGGACACTCCAAGCGCATTTCTGCCATCGCCGTCGTCGTCGCCCTCGTCATCGCCGTGAAGTTCCGTATAAAGTGCAACGACGATAAAATCGTCGCCTCGCGCCGTACTCTGTGCGCGCGAGTGAAAGCGTACGAGGGTGAACCGGCAATCGCGACTCACAGCAGAATGCATCCCCGTATCTTTAAAGCGAACTGCGATGGGTACAAACTGCACGCGCCGAGTGTCGGTAGCTCCGTATGCGCTCTGCTTTCGACGTTTAGTTCGAACGAGACGAGAAACAGCGCGAAGGTCAGTTTGCCCGCTGCCTCTGGCGCGCTTTCTCACTCCGTGTTTTCACAGCGAAGTTAGCTTCCGCGGTCATCGAGCAAGATGTGTTCGTGTTGACCTGTGCACGCGTGACACCATGCATGTCTATTTAGTTAGTAAGCGAATGTTTACAACTTTATACGGCCCGTTCAACTACTATTCTTGCTTCGTATAGCTCTCTACTAATTTGCTATCGCAATCGATGCATCGCCGTTCTGGTGAAACTGCGACTTTTTCTTTTTTTTTGAGTACTGTGTAAACGAAAGGCAAGTAGCTAATCACCAGGTAGTGCCACGGATAAACGCTACCTTTACAATATTACCCTAAAACATAGGAAGTTTAAGTGCGCTTGTTTTTGGAGCATCTCGGTGGCGGCGGCCCCCTTTCAAGCGAGGTTTGTTATAAGGTACAGGTTTAGTTGGCGTCCGTGTACGCAAAACAACTATCGTCATGAGCAATGTCCCGAGCGTCGTCTTTTCCCACAGCTGGCTCCGTTGCCGCTCATCATTCCAGCGTAGAATTTCACTTCTCTTCTGCCGTCGTAATGGGGAAGCCGCGAGTATGCGCCATGCTTACAGGAATATGAGCCATTGATTGTCTTACGTGATGGACAGATTTAATATTGAAGCAATTAAATTTTGAAGAATAGCAAGTGACAATGGCGAGCGGATGCTGCTAACCTTGCTGTCAAGCAAACTCGAGACATCGAACGCAAGCGTTTCTGATTCGACAACAACTTGTCCCTCATCAGTGTGATCCACTGCGACGAACAGCGACACAAGTATGAATGAATAAAGAAATGCTAAGGCAGGATGAAAAACAAGGGCGCATTTAAGTAAACATAACGTTGATGAGAAAGGGGACGGTTAGGCATACAAGAGGACTAGCTTCGCTCATCATGCATCTTCACGGAGTGGAAGGCTGACGAATTCTTTAACAATTCATCTTTAAATAAACGCACCCCATCGTAACAGTTTTGGTGGACGCTGCGGGGTAATACAATGGCGCCCCCAAAGAACGACGACGAACCGTCCACAGAAGCGTAATCCGTGGAGCTTCGCCGAAGTCGCCGAATTGTTGGTCCACCACCATGCAGACATGGTTTCCGTCGGCGGCAACACGCCACCTTCTTTCAGCTATACCCACGGAAGTCCTACATCGAACCACGAACCTTCGCCCAAAAAGCCGGGGAAGACACGGGCGGATGGCCCCGCTTTTTTTTTCTTTTTTTTTCGTGAGTGAGGTCGCCAGTCAACTTCAGCTACATGTCCCCATGCCTCCGCTAGTCACCATGTGTCATCTGTTTTAGTGGACAATGTTGCTACCTTGGCCTTAGTGGACACAGGAGCGAGTGTATCCGTTATCAGTCTTGATTTCATCACTCGAATAGGCCATAAAGTGATGTTTCGCTGGGATAACGCTATTACATTTCTTGCTGTGAGTGGAGAGTTGCTCCGACCTATTGGAGTGTGCACCGCGAACGTTTATTTCTCCGATAACATGTATCAAGCCGAAATTGCAGTGCTTGTTCAATCGACTCACAATGTAATTCTTGGCCTCGATTTCCTACACAACAGTACAGTGCCACTGTCGACTGCGGTACCGGCGACCTTTTCCTCTCTCCTCTTGCCGACCAACCTGCTACTTGTTCACGCATTCTAGCAGTCATTGAAGATGCCGGCTTACCGGTACGTTCTTTATCCAGAGTTCGAGTTGGTGCTTTCGGTGCCGACACCGACAGATTTCATGATATTGTTAAGCCTGTGCCTTTGGTTGTGAATAAAAGTGTGCTTGTACCTCAAAGCGTCCTCTGCGTGGCCTGCGGAACAACTACACTGTAGGTGACGAATTTATCATCCCAGTCTCTTGTTCTACCCAGCGGTATGCGACATTCCTCTTTTGAAGTGGACACTAGTCTCAGCATAGATGCTTTAAGATGACACGTCGCACGAAGCCAGAGAACGGGGCTGGCCCCGGTGTCCCTGAAGACTCGTTGCCTTTTCTAAAAATGATCAATAAGTCACTCAGAGACGCGTCAAGCCCTGGCTAGCGTCTTTAACAAGCATGTGTCATTATTTCACTTTGCGCAGAACGCTAACAGAATTCCCGTTCCTACTACGCGGGCTCGGCACAGGATCGAAACGAGGTCTGCGCATCCCATAACGCAGAAGCCTTACCGCGTGTCCGCATCGGAGCGCAAGAACATCGTTCAACAGGTCGACGGCACGCTATCCAAGGGCGTCCTCCAAGATTCCTCTAGCCCTTGGGCTGCGCCGGTCATCCTCGTGAGAAAGCAAGATTGGTCCTGGACGTTTTGTGTCGAATACCGGCGTCTCAACTCTGTGACGAAAAAGGATGTGTATCCACTTCCCCGGATCGACGATGTTATCGACTGCCATCATCCCGCATCCTACTTTTCATTTGTAGACCTCCGATCTGGCTACTGGCATGATACCCATGCATTCAGTCGACGAAGAGGAAACCACTTTTGTGATCCCAGACGGCTTGCTTGCATTCAGCGTCATGCTGTTTGTTTGTTGCAATGCACCTGCGAAATTTGAAACGTTTATGGACACGGTCGGCCTGAAATAGGAGATTTGTTTGTGTGTCATCTTGAAAACATCGTCATTTTTCGTCGCACTTTTGTAGAGCACAACCATCGACTGCCAGTTGTTTTGACGTGCCTTGAACAAGTTGTCCCTTACCCTCAACTCAAAGAAACGTCACTTTGGTCATCGAGAGGCGCCAGTACTTCGACATATAGTGGACAAGCAGGACGTGCGACCCGCCGTGGTTGCTCAGTGGCTATAATGTTGGGCTGGTGAGCACGAGGTCGCGGGATCGAATCCCGGCCACGGTGGCTGCATTTCGATGGGGGCGAAATTCGAAAACACCCTCGTACTAAAGTTTAGGTACACGTTAAAGAACCCCAGGTGGTCCAAATTTCTGGAGGCACTATGGTGTGCCTCATAATCAGATCGTGGTTTTGGCACGTAAAACCTACCAATTTGGTTTTTTTAAGCAGGTTGTGCGATCAGACCCACAGAAGGTCGTTGCAGTTAGCGGTTTTAAACAACCGCAGTCACAACGCGAGCTGAGAAGCTTCTTGGGTCCTTGCTCGTACTTCCGACCTCTTGTGCCCAACTTTGCCGACACTGCGTACCCTACGACCTCATTGCTATGCTAGAATAATCTTCTCACCTGGACAGCGAATTGCGATTCCTCGTTTCGTCAGCTGAAGTTCCTGCTATCTTTCGGACCCATACTTCGTCATTGTCACCACTCCGTCACAACAGAATTGCACACGGACGCGAGTGAAATCAGCCTCGGCGCCGTCTCGTCCAGCGTTTTGGGGACGCCTAACATGCCAATGCCTACGCCAGGCGTCCGTTGAGCAAGGCAGACCAGAATTACACTATCACTGAGCAAGAGTGGTTCGCGGTGGTTTTTGCAGTCCATAAGTTTCGCCCATATCTCTGCGGGCTCCGCTTTATGATCGTTAGTGATCACCATTCACTATGCTGGTTGTTTGGTCTCCGCGACCCATCTGGTCGCCTTGCTCGATGGGTGCTACGTTTGCAGGAATTTGACTTTGCAGTCCGTTACAAGAGTGGCCGACATCACGCGGACGCCGACTGTTTTCGAGGCTCCCTCTACCAACAAATGCATGTGACGCCGGCATTTTCGATGAGTTTCTGGCCGCCATCGACAACATTCTTTTCCCCACCTGTGCACCCTCCGGGAAAAGCCGCGTAACGACCGCTGCCTGGATGTCCTCTTCGCTTCAGCTGCTCAGCCGACAGGTAATAATGGCTTTGTCATCCAAGATGGCCTGCTCTGCAAGAGGAATTACGCGGCTGATGGTTCCCGCCTCCTCTAAATGGTCCCTAAGAGTTTGAGAACCCACGTGCTCCGTGCTATGCACGACGAGGCTACCGCTGGGAACCTGGGTTTCACCAGAACATACCACCGCATTCAAGGACCGATTCTACTGGACTGATATGCGACGGGATATAGAAAAAAATGTGGCCAGTTGTAACAAGTGCCAGCAGTTCAGGCGCTCTAATACTGCTCTGCTCGGACTGCTTCACCCTGTGGCGCCACCATCATCTGCTTTCTATATGGTTGGAGTGGATCTTCTCGGCCCATTCCCGCGCTCAACAAACGAGAACCGTTGGATTATAGTCAGCATCGACCATCTGACGCGTTATACTGAAACCGCAGCGATGCCAACGGCCACGGCTCTTGATGTTTCGAGCTTCCTCCTGACTTCTGTTATACTGCATCATGGACCCCTAGTGTTATTGTGAGCGATCGTGGTGGCCAGTTCGTGGCCGACGTAGTCAAAGAACTGCTGCGTATGTGTGCTTGCCAGTTTCGCCACGCGACCCCGTATCACCCGCAGACAAATGGTGTCGTCAAGCGCGCTAACAGCACCTTGACCAACATGCTTTCGATGTATGTCAATTCCAGGCACAAAAATTTGGATGACAGTTTGCCTTTTATCACATACGCCTACAACACTGCAAAGCATGTTACTACCGGCTACAGCCCTTTCTATCTACTTTATGTTAGACCACCCCACAGCCTCCTTGACACAATTCTACCTTTTACTCCGCATGCGGACTCTTCTATCGCCCAGACTCTCTGCCGCGCTGAGGAAGCACGCCGCATAGCTCAGCTCCGTACGTTGGCGGCACATGACCGGTCCCATATCAGCTACGATTCACGGCATAAGAATGTGTCGTATGACAAAGGGGACACAGTATGGCTTTGAAGACTACTTCGCAAGAACGGCCTGCGCCAGAAGTTTCTGGCTCGTTACACCGGCACTTTCGTCATCACCGATCGCCTAAGTTATGTGACCTATTCGATTGTTCGTCTCGTGCCCAATGGCTACCGGTCTTAGAAGACGCCAGCTTGTTCACGTCGCCCGTCTGAAACGCTGCCATCCCCGTGACTCCGAGTGGGCGTAACCGTTACTCGCCAAGCGGGCTTCATCTGTGAAGGAAGGAGTGTTACACTAAAGCGACAGCAAGGACACAAGAGGAGGTGTAAGTGCGCTTGTCTTTGGAGCGGCTCGGTGTCGGCGCTGCCGCTTTTTATCAATTCATCTTTAAATAACGCAACCCATCGTAACAATATGTTTAGGTGTGCTTTCCTGTCGACATTAGAGCACAATCACTAGGTAGTTACATGTGTGTCTAAAGCTTGCCAAATATGACAGAATAACATCCTCTGAAAATGAAGGTCGTACCCTATTGTCATAATCTGATCACCTTAAATAGTGGATAGAGCTTGCTGCTAAAGTTATTAGAAGGATCTTTGGCACTCCGACCGTTCAGCTACAAAGGGAAATAGTGGGTAGTGCAGCAATTTGTCTAATCTTAGTGCTTGTGGCTTGAGACGTCCTTGTGACTTTATTTATTTCGCTTTACCAGCTGTTGTTGGCCCAAAGGTCCAAGCAGTGATGTTTTCTTTTCTAAATGCGTGAAGGGTACAAGGACTTTGCGGTCGGTCATAATCGGCCAGTACTAGCTTTGGCGCGTACAACCCCAGAATTTAAATAATAATATGCTTCAGAATTGCGTAAGTACAACAACATATTTTGTTGAATATTACAAACTGTCAAAGTCCCCAAGTAATTTGAAACCAGAACTCGTCATTTCATGCTGGAACAACCGATATACTGGCACCTCACGTTGATTTTAGTTTCGTATTGGCTAGCAATTGACACGGAAAATATATTTGTGCTCTTTTCGGCCGCTATCGCATAGCACACTCACTTTCATTATATTATGCAGCATAGTAATGTTTTCTTCTAGCGTGTTGTATTGGCTTCTTTTTAGGTGCGAAGCACCTTATGCGCTCGCGCTGCCGGCGTCTCCTGTCGTCGTCATCACGGTAAAGCAAGCGGCTCGTGCTCGCGCTTGGCACGCGCTCGTACCACTGCTCCCGCGTCCATCGTAGTCGTTTTCCACAGCCGGATGCGTTGCAGCTCATCATTCCAGCGTAGAATGTCACTTCTATTCTGTCGCCGTAATGGGGAGACCGCGTTTACGGGGTTATGAGCCATTGCTTAAGGCAGTATGAGCCCATTAGTGGTGCATCACTGCATGCTTCGCACCTCCCCAGGTTTCACGTTAGTGGAGCTGCATTTCGCTCAATGGGTCATTTGACACTTACGCATAAAATTTAATTCACCACTCAAACCGAGCCTACGACTTAACTCGTGCTAACTGTAATAACTAAGAACTGTAATAACTGTAATAACTAAAACAGTAGCAAAGTTGTCAATAATGACCAAATTGCTGAGGGAGCTAAAGAAAACAATGATGGTTTCGCTAATACTTCGTGGTAAAAGACATCATCAAGCTTGTCCTAGAATAATACTAGTCACGGCTCGGCCGCGCGGCGAGATTTTTTAATAATGATAGGTAATGTTCAATTTCCACCGAATTCTGGTTTGAAATACCCGTGATGGCAACGTATTCATACATCGTCGATTTGCCTGTATTGGTGTTTTGTGAGCCGTTGAGCCTTAAAAGACACAAGTTGAGCAATTGGAGCTGAAATTGTAGAGAGTATGGGAGGCTACATAGCCGAGTAAATTACCGATTTTGTTGTTTGCTACACCATGAATGCATTCCTGTCCGATGTAGGAGGTTGAGTTTCGACAAATCTTTGACGCGCTATCGAACGCCTTTGAAGAGTAGTCTGAGTTCGTTGGCAATTAAAGTCTTTGATTTCTTTATTGTTCCCTGCCTTCAGAAGTTGGGGCCAAGATTTGTAGTGTGGTGTGGTAGCCGTTCACGACTTTGGTATGTCTTACTCTGCAGATACCCCACCAGGTCGTCAAGTGACAAAACCGGCATTTATCAATTGTCACAAGCGTCACAAACGCACGTTTATGCCGTCGCACTCGTTAGCTATCCGTGCGAACGTTTATGTATCAATCGAGGTGTCAGTGACAACAACGACTGCAGAACCACACAAACTATCCAAGAGCTTATTCTTGCCATCTCTGTAAAAAAAGAAGAGAAAAAAAAAAAATTCCTTACGACGCGAGACTGTAGCGCCCCTGCCGGATGAATTAGATCAGTCCTTATATGTCCGCTCTAAGAGCAACAACAAGGAACCGAGTGGTATTATAGCCGTGGTGTACCGGTAGTAATGGTAGTAACGCTTCCTCGCCATCTCTAGGACAAAGATTCGTTTGCCGGCCTCAGTAATGTGTTTCCCACGTTGGTGCGGTCTGTTGGAAGAAAAGAAAGAAGCACACACACTACTGATTTTACGACAGGGCAGAACAGCCAGTGACTCAATTGAGTCATTGTAGAATATCGGAGGAGCGCTAATTACCGCTGCGGGGACATAGTTGCCTTTACTCTACTCATGCACTCTTGTTTTGTGCTAACCTGCCTCCCGACGCCACCGGGAATAGGGTTTAAAACATTACAGAAGCGCTATAGAACTGTGCCGATGGCACAATTATATATTGGAAAATCGGTTGTACATGCGTGGTGGCATAGCCGAATCGGCTAGTTCGCATAGGTCATGCTGATCGCTGAGTGCCATGTTATCGTTTTTTTTATAGCTCATTACACGGCATAAATCTTCTAAGACGGGCAATCGTTTTGAAAAGGCATATTGCAAAACATGAATGTCTAACTTTCCCAAACGTCGCAACGTGCACTGCCGTGTATGTCTAAACATTTAGTGAGCAGACGGTTGTTGTCGCCCTCTGGTGGGAGGCCTGCCTTAGTCATGAAGCCTTGGCGCCCAGCAGTCCGGCTCGCCCGGTCCACCAGCTTGCATTGGTAACCAGGGTTGGAACTGGTAAGTGGGTGCTCCAACTGCTCGAGGGTACGATGGTCTATATTTGCAGAGAATGGAGAAAAGTGATGGATGACGTGTGCCTGGATGTGCCAATTTGTGTGTTAACTCTATCCTTTATAAAACATTACTTATGCAAGCCTTCCACAGCCTTACATGCGTTTATTAGGAACCGCATAGGAAGGTTGCAAAATATCCTGAAAGAACCCTACATACTACCAAGATGAAATATTGAGGAAACAGTGAGCATCTTATCTGGTATGCGTGGGCAAAGTATCAAAGCATCAGGTAATATTGTGACAGCAAAATAAAATTTTCAGCTAGAATTCCAACTCATAATACGTCAGCTATCAGCTATGCTTCCTAATGTCCCGAAAGAACGGCAGCACATTGAGTGAACATATAGTGAAAATGGGACTCATTTTAAGTGTAATTGCGCGGGCAAAATTGACATATCTGGCTTATAATTCTGTACATACATTGCTATAAAGAACTGCGCGACTGATGGTGGGATCAAACCTCTGTTTTCCAGCACAAGAGCCCAATTTTCTCACATTAGGCCACGATCGCGCTCATGCTTGTCTCGTGTGAAAGGTGTGGGGTTGAAAAGTAACTTTTGAACCGTTCCACGGATATTTATAAACATTTATAGGTTTATGTGTTACTTAAGTTCACATTCTTAATTTTAATAGTACAGATCAAATATAAAAAGTTATGGCTTTAGTATGAATCGATTGGACATCTCACCGTAGAAAACTATCATTTCAGAAATAAAGAAGACACATTGATTAGATAGATAGAATAGACTGTTAGATACCTTGTAGGGAGATCATATTGCAGGATAAGGCCAGTCGCGTGCTTTTCATTAAATTTCTCTAAATTGTCATCACTTTTAGGCTAAGTTCAATTTTTTTCATTGTCATTGTATGTCAGGTATGTAATACTGTTTGGTGTTAATAAAATTGGGGAAATATAGAATGCACCTCACCTCATTCGGGAAAAAAATTCAGCCCGGAAACTACTTTGAAAGCAGGGTTTAGCAAAGTAACTTGAAAATAACAGTTTTCCTATAGCTCTTGTTCGGCCCAAACGTGCCAGCTGAGAAAAATGTGCTCGAAAATTTCAGAACACGCTATTTTATTTTAGGAACAAAAACTAAACAACCCTGCTTTATAGGTTTGACCATCCTCTTCAATTCGAACCTTGTCTTTGGCAATTGCTTCAAGTCACTTTTTTGCCTTTTTTCAGCTTTAGAGCAGTTCAGCGCCCTTGTCTAGTGCTGGCAGACAGATGCGCCGCAGCCAGAATTATTCCTTTGTCAAGGGAGGCTTGTATTGCCTCACAAGTGTCGGCGGTGGTTGTGGTGGTGGTGGAGTCACGCTATAACCCAGCTATTCCCCGAGTAGAGCAGGTGCGGGGAACACTGCGCCGGCGCCGGGTCACGTGATGGGCGCGACCAATCAGGGTTGTTTGGTGTGTCGCGGGGAGGGAAAGGGAAGGAAACGGGGTTGGCGCGCGCTCTGCCGGGCTTCTCTCGCATCAGATCAGTTTCGGTGACCGGATGGAAAGGCCGCACGTGGGGCTTCCCGCCGAGGAGCAGGCTGCGTTTGAGCCACGGCGTCACGAACTCGTTCGGGAAAGGGCTCGTCGTCGACCTGCCGATTCTAGCGTTAGGGCTTCCGAAGCCGTGGCGAAACATCAGTGAAGAGCTGTGGACCCCGAGTGGCAGGAGCGTGATGTTGAGGCCAAACGTCAGCGAAGAGCCGCCGACCCTGAGTTCAGCGCAAACGAAGCGGAACGCCTGCGACAGCGTCGTCGTGCTCATCAGGAACCCGACAATGATGGTGCACGCCTCGTAACTACCGGAAAGTAGCAGGTCAAGCTTCGCTTACCCCCATTTTCTCGACAGGGTAAGAGCTGGTGAATTGTTACAGTAAAGCTGTTAAGGGCTAGGTTCCAGCAATCGCGTCCGTGTAGTAGACCGACCGGCGCGTACAATAGTTCAGATGCGTCGCGCAACCTTGTGGCGTCGTAAGGAAATGTTGGAATGGTGCTATTTTATTGCGATAGCAATTATATGGACACTCAAAAGCAGATTTCTGCCGTCGCCGTCGCCGTGAGGTTCCGTATGACGTCAATGGAGATGAAATCGTGACCGCGCGATGATAAGTGGTTCTTGAGGGAAAGGGAAAGGTTGGCGCTATCTTCTGCAGCCCTTGAGGGAGCACGGCTCAGCGCCAACGGGGAGGGGTAAGTGGGAGCGAAAGAAGGGATAGAGTGGAGTCGCCATGGCTGGGCGAAGCAAAACCGGCAGGCATAGGCGGCACGTATCTGGCCGAGATGGAAGGCCTTGGTGTGCTGCAGAGTCTGCAGGGGTGTTGTGCCAGGCTGGTCAGGCCCGGGGTGGGGTGGGAGGCCGTGAGGCCTTCCCGCTTGTAGAAATGTCCTTAGAGGCGTGCGGAGAGCCCTGACGAGTCAAGGAACTCCACGACGCCTCGAAGTGCAGAAAGGTGGTGTCGGCCGGGGAAGAGGAGATCTTCCTCCTTGCCAGAGGGGAGGCCCAGGCGGCGGAACTCCTGTAGGAGTGGGCCCCGCTGCTGGAGGTACGCCGGGCAGGCCAGCAGGAGATGTTCGATCGTCTCCGGCTCCCCGCAGGAGCTGCAGGCCGGGGACGTCGCTCGTCCCAGTCGGTAGCTGCGTGCTGCCGTCCAGCTGCAGCCTATGCGGAGCCGGAGAAGAAGCGAGGTCTCCCTGCGAGCCAGGCCTCGCTGCCGAACGCTGTATGTGCGAGTGAAAGGGCGCGAGGGACGCGCTCTTTCACGGGGAGTGAACGCACGGCGGAGAACAAACGCGCGTTCCGCGCCGTGCTTGCTTAAGGGCTGCAGAAGTAGGCGTCTCTTTCCTCCTTTACAATCACCATATATGTGGAGCAAACGCGCCTTCTTCCGATGCGCGAGAGGCCATGGGGGAGGGAAGGAAGGGGGAGGGAAGGGAGGCGACGTTTAGCTGCGGCACCAAGTGCCTATTTATATCAGAGGCTCCGGCAACAGTCACCAACGCCGCACGCATTTTGAGCGAACGCGGGCAAAACGCCGACGGCGTCGACAACAGTTCTGCGCGTTGCCGGTGCTGCTGCATGTCCAAGTTTATACAGCTGATAAAGCTAATATCATTACTCCGTATAGCTCTCTACAAATTTGCTATCGCAATTGATGCTTCACCTTTCAGGTGAAACTGCGACAACTTTTTAAACTTCGGGATCGTAAAACAATTTCAGACGCATCGCGCGACCTTGTGGCATCGTATGAAAACGTCGGGATGGCGTTGTTTTTAAACTTCGGGTACATAGAAAACTTCTGCACCACACCACGCTTTCCGCAGGAACTTATGTTTGCTTCTTGATTACGTGACGTAGCTCCTTTGGCGGGCACGGGAGCGCGTCAGCGCTAGTACACGCACTGCCATTGGCGTATGCGCCTTAAAAAAATTGTCGCAGTTTCACCTGAAAGGCGAAGCATCAATTGCGATAGCAAATTTGTAGAGAGCTATACGGAGTAATGATAGTAGCTTTATCAGCTGTATAAATTTGGACATGCAGCAGCACCGGCAACACGCAGAACTGTTGTCGACGCCGTCGGCGTTTTGCCCGCGTTCGCACAAAATGCGTGCGGCGTTGGTGACTGTTGCCGGAGCCTCTGATATAAATAGGCACCTGGTGCCGCAGCTACACGTCGCCTCCCTTCCCTCCCCCTCCCCCCTACGCCCTTTCGTGCGTCAGAAGAAGGCGCGTTTGCTCTACATATATGGTGATTGTAAAGGAGGAAAGAGACGCCTACTTCTGCAGCCCTTAAGGGAGCACGGCACAGAACGCGCGTTTGTTCTCCGCCGTGGGTTCACTCCCCGTGAAAGCGCGCGTCCCTCGCGCCCTTTCACTCGCACATACAGCGTTCGGCGGCGCGCGGCGACTATTTCATCTCCATTGACGTCATACGGAACCTCACGGCGACGGCTACGGCGACGGCGACAGCGACGGCGACGCCGACGGCAGAAATCTGCTTTGGAGTGTCCATATAATTGCTATCGCAATAAAACGTCATAGTTTCTCCTATATCGTGTGTAGGTTCTTTGTCTGTGCGTTCGCCTACATCGCTACCGAGCGTCGCGCCCCCTTGCGGCGCCGGCTGAAAGTTGCATCGCTCCAAAGCTAAACGTACGCCTTGCCAACGCATAGCGCCACCTTGTGGCGCCCACTGATATCTCCAGGGTTTCGCGGAGAAAAGGGAATGGACGTGGCGGTGGTGGAACGATACCACCGACGATGAGCGGGCTGCGGACGCCTTGCGCAAGCGTGCTGCCCGCGAGGACCGTCGAGGCGGAATAAAATGCTAACCGTCCAAGTGGCCCTCATCCTACAAAATTGGAACGTTTCACCGGAGCAACAGGTCTATCACCACATACAAAACTTTGCTGGTCACCCACCTTCACAGTAGTGAATGGCAACTGAATTTTTGTTTTAGTTTTTTTTTACCTTGCTGTTTTCTGTACTCTCGAAGGAATGTCTCCCATGATTAAAAAGCACGAAAAACAAATTTTCTAACGCGGGTATTCAACCTGTGCTAGATTACTGGCCCACTCTGCGGCCGCGTCTTGACGTGCGTCTTGACGGGTGCTCTCTACGGCGAAGCTTAAGCGTATTCGAAATTTTCTGCGACATGGGACCCTTAACGCTATCACGTTAGAATACAAGGACCTCTCCTCGTACACGTCTTATTTACCGTTATTTTATCCAGTACGAACCACAGCAAAGATTTGCTTGGTGGCGGTATGACTGAACTAAGTTTGTAGATGATCATTTTTATATGGGCAGAGCCATATCTAACTTTCTTCCGAACTGTTATCACCTTACTTACCGCTGATCTTAATATATCACTACATCGCCTAGTTATTTTGCACACATATTCAGTCCGCAGGTAACGAGTATTTTGCTTCCCGAAAGCGCTACATTAATACTGAAAGCGTCATAACATAGGCAAATTTATTCTTGATACTCACAGGTACATTAAAGTTATCGGCAAAGTACTACAGCGAAACAGAAACTAGTGCAGTTTGCATCAGCGAATCTCAGCAGCACATAACCCTGAAGCCTACCATCTAAGCGGTGCATAATCTTCTTTGGTCGCTTCGTTGCTTCGCGTTCATTTGGAAGCGTTTCCTTTTCCACTCGTCGCTCTAAACGTGAGTTGCGAAAGATTACTCAATCTCCTCGCCGTAATTCCTTCAGCGCTGAGTATCAACTGTGCACTTACGACCCCTTGCTTTTTACACACCTGTCGTCATCAGCGTACCTAAACAACGTGGACGATATAAACTCTGCCGCTAATCCTGGCAGCCAGTGATGAAAATTATGCAGATAAGTAACGGTTGGCGCACAGCACGATGGTGCATGCGCGCTTACTGAAAGTGGGACATACGAGCGCCGCCGTGCCTAATTACGTCCACACGCACCGCATCCCTGACCAACACACGTTGGGTCGAACGGCCATAAGCGCCGCATTTCCTCCGGCCAAAATTAGTGGAGATGGCGTGAACCTACTCATACATTTCTGCCAGAGGGCATGGCTTGTCCCACTGCATACTTTACAGTTGCTGCCGTCAGTGCGCGACTGCTCCTCTGCCCTCCTTTCCGACCAATTACCCCTTCTCCTAGCCGTCCTGACGTCACGATCCCGACGCTCACATGACTGTCTCGCAGGCTCGGCGGCTTTTCTACTTTTTTGTAACCATGCTTCACAGCACAGGCAGGCGTGTATATAGAGGCGCTCGACCATTTCCAGCCTGCGCATGTGAGGTTCCTTGAGCTTGTGAGGTATTTGCCTTGCAGAGTGATGGGCAACTACTGGGTTATGAATGCGATTATCACCAGATGTCGCAGAATAGCTGCGTCCCCAGCGAAATTTCATTGCGAAAACTACACACACGACTGGTAGCCTTTTCAAGCGAAGCTTGTATAGGTTAGCCTGCGCCGGCGATGTAACGCTAAAAACAAAAAATGATCTCAGAGCGGCACGTGCTCGGCACGCGCTCGTGCCACTGCTCCCGCGTATGTCGTCATCGTGTGCTTCCACAGCTGGCTGCGTTGCCGCTATACATTTCAGCGTAGAATTTCACTTCTCTTCTGTCGTCGTAATGGGGAGGCCGCGTTTACGGGGGTATGAGCCGTTGCTTAAAGGAGTATGAGCCATTCATTGCCTTACGTAACGGACAGATTTAATTTTGAAAAAATTTCATGGAAATCTAACCAGAATGAACGCTCTCGGGAAAGGATTCGTCTTCGAAGTGCTGATTCTAGCGCGATGGCTTCCGAAGCCCAGGCGAAACGTCAGCGTAGAGCCGCGGACGCACAATTGAGGGAGCGCTCTCTTGAGGCCAAACGTCAGTGAAGAGCTGCCGACCCCGAGTTGCAGGAGAGCGATGTTGAGGCAAAACGTCAGCGTCATCTTGCCCTCCAGGAACCCGACAACGGTGGTGCACGCCTCGGCAACGCTAGCGCCAAATTCCCCAGTGCGAAGGCCAGGTTTCAACGCGAGTTTCTCAACCGGAACTTCGGAGCCAGCTGCTGTGCGTATGACCGGTTGTGGCTCGAGCACAACGTGGTACTCGTCAGTGAAATTCGCGCGGAGGAACACCGAAGAAACACACGACAAGCTTCGCTTACCCCGATTTCCTCGACAGGGGAGGGGCTATTTTTCCTTAGCACTGTTACGCGCCCTTTTCATGCACTCCCACTTATGATTTTGTTAGCCCCTATCTGTCAGAACATTCACCGCGCGTGCACGCACTTTCAACTCTACGAAGTTTCTCGTGTCACAACACTAGGGTGCAGCAGCGTCTTCGTGAAAGAGTAACGCGTGCCAAGTGCTCGTTAAAAAGCAAGTGCAATTGTGACAAAACCTAACAACATGAAGTTAACGGCAATGATAGTTTTGAATAAAAATTACTATGGAAGAACGATATTACTTGGACAAGTTCACGTTGTTTTGCGCAATTACAATAGTCGACAGGAATACCAGTAGTTCTTACTACCATCACTAGTAAGCCAAGTCACAGGCCTTTGAAACGTCTTTGGCTAATTAGTTAGGTAGAGTGCTTGCGAATGTCGCCATGTGAACGGTTTCAAGCCTCCTCGTAATGGGTAATCGTTCTAGGTGTCGTTTACAGCTTCGCTTTCCACTTTATCTAGCCTCATGGCGACACGATGGCCAGCGCTATCGACTTGACCGCATGGCGCATGCCCAAGTTTTATCAGGTGGAACCATAAATGAACTACCTTTACATGGGAGAAAGCAATTCAGATTTTTACATAAATTTCCATTATTGCCATTTAATGTTATACACCCACAAATAGACTTACATATACATCTTACCAGGTAGTGGACTCACTATAGATCTAGAGTGTGCGCCACGCGGTGCTGTGCCTCGACGCTTCCATCTCTGTGTTCCCTCTTTTCCGTGTTTGCTTGTATCCTCCTCCATAATAAGTATACGTGCAAACCATAAAAAATAGCCTTGTTATACGTATAAGCGCACCGATTTAGTTATTTGTAGGCGGGAAATCTGAAGATCTCAATCTAATTATGACGCTTTTTCATCACAAAAGGTGCATTGCAATTTAGCAACATGTTATTTGTAAACATTAAAGATATCCTCGTGAATATATACAAAAATAAAAGAAGCGTTATTATATTCAACATAGAGCATATGCACATGGATGACAAATCTTGAAGAAAAAAGTTGGCCGCATATCTGCTTGCTTCGCTGCAAATGACATCGAAAGACGATAGTCTTCTGCCACCCCTGATAAGTAACACCCTCTCTTGTCCACCCTCCCACCCCTCACGCTCTTCCCCTCCCCTCTCACTCCTCCCATGATGGATGCAATGGAGATTTTGCTGAATTCAATTCAAATTTACCGCGTTCGCCCTGCTCTCGCGCCATCTGTTGGGACCTTTTATTACCGTTGACTTAAAGCCGGCTGCAGAGCCGCGGCTTCAGTCGGCTTCTTTTAACGCGTAGCGTTTCCTACACCATTTCTAACGCATTCGACGCCATTTCTAACGCATTGATTTTTCATTTACTAACGCAAAAACCAGTACAATATGTATTCCTAATTAAATGAACGCTACGGATTACGGTTATGTGCCTCAAAACTCTGTACTGCTAAATTAGCCATCCTATACTCCGTTTCATACATCAGCCAGGTGCAACGCTGTAAAAGCTGCGCAAGAAGTACGGCCATTAAAATGTATTACTCCGCGCGTTCCGTCTATGCAGCGGTCTATGCTTCGCTGCGCGCCAGCGGCGTTTGCTCGCGCGAGCTTGCACGTGAGGCTGCAGCGACGGGCTGCAAATAAAACGCGCATAGCATGGCATTTTCAGCGCAGCTTAAGAAACTAGGGTCTTTAGAGTTACGTATCTATGTATTTTCTATTAAAGGAACACACCTCCTAATACTTACCTAGTGATGTTGCGCCTCAGATATGCGTAATATTTACTTTGTGATCGATTACGTTCACAAGTATGAACAGCCGTACCAGTTTAAGTAGTGTGGGCGGTAAGCAAGTGGTCCAATTTTGGCCGGGTGGCTGAATCGGGTGACAGACAGACAAACAGACAGACAGACAGACCAAGAACCTTCCGGCTGTACAAGCTATTGCAAGTCAACGAGTCTTCTGTCAAGTCTCATCTTGGACCCTGGACCCGGCCGTGCTCGGACCTCCTTTGCACTACCCTAGGGATCGGCCCACCCCGGGTGTCTCGCTGAGTTACTGGCGGACTACCTGGTCTGTGGTGCTGACGTGGACCTTACTGGAGAGTCTCGCTGGGTTTCTGGCGGACTATCTGGTTGAGATCACGGATCCTACAGTGGTGCTGACGTGGACCTTCCTGGCCGGGCTGCTGGTGGTCTGCCTTGCTGTGATCACGGGTCCTACCGAGTACCACCTGCTAGGTTGCACTGCACTCCAGGGGTCTTCCCTGGGGGCTTCAGCGAAGCGGCTGATGAACCTGGCACTGTCCGGATCTTCATTGGCGCTTCCAGCGACTGCTAAAATCCTACAAGCCTGCCGAAGAGTCAGTTCCCTTCACTGATTCCTGGCTCCACCAGAGTGCAGCAGCGCTCAGCGCCAGCTGCACACAACTAGTGCTACCAGTTCCTGTAACTCCGAGGCAACGCAGCCAGCGTCCGCGCGGCAACGTCCTCATCACCATGGATAATATGAGTGAGACACCCTCAAGGGAAAACTGTTTCCTTTTTAATGCACCTGATGGTGACATCTCGATTGATGATTTGATTGATGCAGTTGAAGCCACAGCTGGGGACGACAGCGTACTGGCACTGCAACACATGGGAGGTTCCAAGTTTCTAGTATGTACAAGAAACTCAAGTCAGGCAACGAGACTAATGGTCGCAGAAGGTTTCCGGGTGAATCATGTGAAAGTGCCAGTAGAAGCTGTCGGCCCGCCTGTCACTTTTGTTAATGTATACCGATTTCCGGTATACTTGCCTGCCGACACCCTGTCATATGCGTTGCAACCTTATGGCAAAGTTAAAAGTGTTGCTTTCGCGAAGGTAGCAAATAGAAACAATAAGTTGAATGGAGTAAGAGTTGTCCGCATTGAAATGGCTAAGCCCATACCCAATTTCCTTACGATTCAAGGAAATAGGGTGATGTGCGAATACCGCGGCATGCGTCGTGTTTGTGCGAGGTGCGGTAACGATAGCCATATGGCGACTTCGTGTACCGCCCCCTACTGCAAGCGTTGTGGTGTGTTTGGACATGAGGAAACCGGGTGTGACGAGGAATGTAGAAAGTGTGGTGGACGCCATGGTACCAAGGCGTGCTTTCGCGGAAAAACATACGCGAAATCGTATGCTGGTGCTGCATGGCAACAACCACTTGCAGAACAGTCACCAGTGGGAAACACGCAATTAGACAAAGACTTTCCCCCATTGCCGTCACTACCAAAAATGCAAGTGCTTCAGCCCCGTGTTTCAAAATCACCAATCAAAACTCATAATTACTGGGATGGTGAGGTCTCAGTACAGAACGAAGATAGCAGTGAAGAAGCATCAAACAAGGCTACAAAAGAATCCAGTACAAGCGAACTGTCGTCTGCATCCTACACAGAGGATGCGGACACATCTGATACAGCAGTGTCTAAGGAATGTCCCTTAGTAAACATGCCTGAGACCTCCTCCCGTGACACAGACAACAGCGTATCAGAAGACGCAGTTGGAAAAAAAACAAACGAAGAGGTCACGCCTGAGTCACTTTGCCCAGACAAGCAACAAAAAAAACCAACAAAATCGTCATTGATTTCCAGCAGTGAAACTTCTGACGGTGAAGCAAGGCAGATGATGCCCCCCCCCAAAAGATAACCCGAGAAACATTGATCAAACTGATCCTAAACGAAACACAGCGGTGAGTGAAGATGGACCATCCAATAATGACACACCCCAAGGGGTTCAATCATCTGGAAAGCAAAGGCACCGCTCAAGATCCAGAAGGAAAGGAGAAAGAAGAGGAGCAAAATCATCAAAAGAACGCAGTAGCCCAAACACGCTTCGGCGACCAAAAGATGAAACGACCAGCAGTGATGGTGATACCAATCAAAAGCAATCAAAAAAAAAACAAAGAAAACATTCACCGTCACCTGACTCGTCGGCTAGTGACATGGAAGTCACAGATGCGCGAGCAGGAGCAAAGGGTGGAAGCCCTTTACTCTAAACATATCATTCAAATGATAAAAATATAGAGTGTTGAGAACCAGTGAGAGAAGCCTTTTACCCTAAAATTAAGATCTCTAAGGTTAAAATTACAACTCTTGAGTACAATAATTATGACTGTATTAAATGTAATTCTCACTTCAAATGATAGTTGAAAGACTCCATTGCATGTCTTTTAATGTTAGAGGTTTCCGAAATCCAGAGAAACAGAAACAATTGATTAGTTTAGCCCGAGAAAAGGAAATTGATATTATTTTCTTACAAGAAACAAACTTCCGCACGCCACAAGATGTGGCCATTTTCAAAGAAACCAATGGGGTAGAAGGCTTCTTTTCACTAACGAGCAATAGATCATGCGGTACAGGCGTTATTTTCGTCTCAAACCGATACCGAAAAGGGGCATTTTGTACCTACGACTCTGATGGCAGGATAACATGTGTGGATACATTCTTAGGTGGCCGGAAAGTGCGATTTATTAATGTGTATGCCCCTGTAACAAGGAGTTCAACTAACGAGTATTTTAAAAATTTATGGAATTACATGCCTAAAAAACCACCTTGCGTGGTGGTTGGAGATTTCAACTGCGTCCTGGATAGCAATCGAGACATTCGCGGACCAGGACAGGGGAAATCACACTACCACGCGAGAGAATTGAAAAAATTGTTAACATACTACAATATGTCAGATGCATGGTTATGGTTGCATAGTAACACAATTGAATACACGCGTTCATGCGGAAAAACAGAAAGCAGACTTGACAGAGCTTATATGTCTCCTTGTCTTCTAACAGAGCTGGAGGAAATACAGACTATGAGCGGCCCAGAAGGAACGAAAACTTTTAGTGACCATAAAGCGGTTATTTTTACACTAAAAGGAAGAGAAGGACCAACCCACACCCCAAGAATGTGGCGTATGGATGCATCAATATTACATGACCAAACAGCATGCGAAGACATAAAACTGAAACTAAAGAAAAGTTTAGACAATAATGACACAAATGAAAACTGGGATGATCTAAAAGAAGAATGGAAAAAAATCCTAATGGAAGCTGGGAAAAACATGAAAAGAAGAAACACTAAGATCCTGAATGAAATATTACGTAGAATCCGTATAATAGAACGAGGAGGAGAACAGACTTGCTGCATACAAGAATACCTCGAGTGTTTACGTACCAAATATAAACATCACTTGAGAGAGATAAGACAAAACGAAAAACGTCACACAGAATCACAGCAATGTGATCAAATGAACTTAAGTCAACCAGTTCATGAACTAAACAAAGACACCGAAGGAAAGAGAAGAATAGAAGCAATACGGACAGACAAAGGTGAAATCACCACAAATGAAGAATCTATTAAGGAAGTATTCCTTGATCACTTTCAAAAAGTATTACAAGGAATCAACCCCATACAAGATAGCAATGCAACCAGATTATTTGAAAACCTTCCACAAGTACAACGGGAAGACCACGATCAACTGTGTGCCCCTGCCACCAAAGAAGAAGTATTTCAAACAATCAAGAAAATGACGCGAGAAACAGCACCAGGACCAGACGGTATTTTGACAGGATTCTACCTTACCTTTTTCGACATAATCGGACAAAGACTAGTAAAAATGATAAACAATTTCATCATTCAAAAGAAGAAACCTCCTTCTTTCGCAAATGGAAGAATTATTCTACTAGCTAAACCTAACAATGACCTACTAGATGTGAATGGGTGGAGACCCGTCACATTACTAAACACAGACTATAAAATAGCAGCAAAGATCTTAACAAATAGACTAAATGATGTATTGCCAATGATTATATCAGAATTACAAGCAGCAGCAGTTCCAGGGAGATCGATATTCGCGTCTTTGACTTTAACACGCGATATATTCACTTATGTCAAACAAAAACAAATTAAAGGTGCCTTCATTACGATAGATCAAGAGAAAGCATACGATAAAGTGAACCATCATTATATATATGAGACTATGAAACAATTCGGTTTTCCTCAGGACTTCATAGACATCATCAAATTACTATATAAAGATATTACAAGTGAAATACAAATTAACAACACGCTCACAGATTGTTTCTCGGTTACGAGAGGGGTGCGACAAGGTTGTTCACTCTCACCAGGACTCTTTGTATTGACTTTGGATCCGCTACTGAGAAGAGTCGACCAAGAAAAAAGAATGAGAGGTTTCCCATTGCCAGGATTGGGGGAAATAAAAATTTCAGCCTTTGCGGATGATATATCTTTATTTATTAAAGATGAATGCAGCTACCAGACATTTCTGCAAATCTTCGAAGAGTATGCTATAATATCTGGAGCAAGAATTAATCAAAAAAAAAGCAAAGCACTGCGATTTGGGGATTTCAGAGAAGAATCACTTGGTGAAGTACAATTTGTGCAAGCTGCAAAAGTTCTCGGATTGTGGTTTCAACCAGGAGACATTTCGCCAAAAAGTTGGGACGAACCCCTAAAAAAAGCTGCCCAAGTGGCCGAAAACCCACGCCATCAAGATTTAAGCCTAATAGAGAAGGCGGAAGTAGTGAAAACAAAACTATGTTCTCCTGCCTTCTATGTAGCAAGAATCGCAAAAATGCCTCGACTGGTTGCAAACAGACTGACTACCCTCATAGGGAGCTTCCTTTGGGGAAAGAAACCAGCACCAGTTACAAAAACAGTTACTAGAATACCCCCATCACGAGGGGGTTTAGGGATACCAAACGTTTCTCTAACAGCACGAACTCTGGCAGCAAAAACAGTAAGCTCATTAATTCACGAGAATAACTTCCCTGGAAAACCTTTACTGAGATATTGGATTAGTACTCTTGATCGCTTTGTCACAACAGAGATCTGGAAAGGCCCGAGAGCCGAAATCCCGCTACAATTTTACAAAGAAGCAGTGAACACAAAAAAAGCGATCGAGGAACTCTGTCCAGAAACCCCACTAGCAGACATAAAGACCGCAGAAATAAGCGCTACAATGGCTCTGAAGGAGTTGAAGATGGAAGATGTACCAAAAAGTCTACCACATAAGTGGAAATTTTGGAAACACACGCAATTACCGAAGGAAGTGAAAGACTTTGAATGGAAAAGACGGTGGGGAGTTCTCCCGACAAAAATAAGACTTGCACGGTTCGGGATCACACCATCAGAGGAATGTCCTAACTGCAAACAACCTGAATCGCAAAGGCATGCATTCAAAGAATGCCCTTCAGCAAAAGTTGTTTGGAAGATAGCCAACACCAAGTTCAGAACAAATCTAGCCAAAGAAGAGAAGAAGAAAAGCCTCTTTGAAAAATTACTGACCATAGTAATAATGTATAATTTGTGGAAAAGAAGAGGGCTTGCTGAAATTAAGAAAAAGCCCCAAAAAGCGGTGTATCCGGTATTAAAAAACACCAGAATCATGATGTGCAAAATATTAAATGAAGAGCTAGAAAAAAATGGAATAGACAATTTTCTTAAAAAATGGCATACAAAATTTTGGATAGTTAAAGAAAACACAGTTGAAATCCCACTTATTCCATACTAACACGCATTTAAATCTTTGAACTTTAGGAAAAAAAATGGAATTATGTGACCCCAACAACATTTCAAGAATACCAATTTTGTGAGAAATAAAGGGCAGCCTAAACATTGTATAAAAATACAAGGCTGATCCATTTGCAAGTGCATTTTCCAATGTATTGTGAGTCAAACTAAACATTGTATAACTGTGCAAGTTTGAACGAAAGTACAATATAATAGCCTAAACATTGTATAACTGTTCGCAACTAATCAAATTTTATGTTACAAATGCCTAGTGTATAATTGTGTGTAATAGTATGTAAACAGATACCAGTATATCAAGAAAAATGAATGGTGTTACACTTGTGAATTGTAAAAAATGTAGAGATGACAATAAACTTCTCCTTGTATACCAAATTTTCAGCGTTTAAGTTCCCCAAGAAAGACTATCGTCTTTAAAAGCGACTTCGGTTTGAACTATAGCCACGCGCTCAAGCTGACTGGTGACAACCGTTGCTGCAAGTGCACGAATGGCTGCAGTTTCTTGTTAACCAACGCCTTTAGCTCCTCGCGAATTGTCCGTAATTGGTTTAACGCCGGAAGACTGCAGCTGTTTGCGCCTTCTTTGTTGAAGCAAACGGTCAGGCTTTGTAGCGGCCCAGTCGGCAAAGCTTGCCGCGGAACCGCCGTTAACGAGTTCACCGAATGGCATTACTAAAGCTGGCACTATGCCAAGTTTTTCAATTACGACTGAAACAACAAAGACGGTGAGTCAGCGACAGAGGGCAAGTTAACAATATGGGTGTTCTGTCTTTCTTCAGCCTCGCTGATTTTATTAGAATCCAT